>NC_042616.1:726345402-726646863 GCF_901001135.1 Rhinatrema bivittatum
AATTTCTGGAGGTAAGGGTTTCATTTTAATGACTTATGTTTCTAGTTCATATTTCCTTTAAATGGTAACATAGGCATAATAGTAGTATTGAGAGAGTATTGCGTGGCCTATTAAATTCCTTGGGGGGGGGAGAGCAGAGGAGCCTTTAACTTGCTGGATAATTAATGTACTGGAAATATTTGACCTGTAGTTTTATTTATTTAAACATTTATATGCCGCCTATAAATCCACAGCTCAAAGCAGTGTACAAATTTAAAAGCATCCACACATAAAAGGAGATGCAAAAAATAGGTACAGTCCACGTGCCAACAGATTTATACAGAAAGAGTTTTTTTTAATCATTTATTTCTTAAACACTTAGTGCGGCACTCTATTGCTCATCTTCTATAGATAATGATTATCAAACGGGTCCCCCGACACGGACCCCATGTTTCGCCAGAAGGCTGCGTTGGGAGGGACTGTTACAATGTGTATTTCCACAACTAAAATATAAACAGAAGACAGACTCACAAAATCTTAAAAAATAAAGGACTGCAAAACAATAGGGCATACCGTAAACGTTACGCCGAGACATACCTTAGTTTGAGTCCATACTTTAGTTGCAAGGAGTGCAAACAGTATTGACAGATACAGCGATTTAAAGATCTAAGGTTTTGGTGCAAAAAAAACGACCAATAAGAGCGCACCAGCGCAGTGGGTTTCAGACCAATCACAGAAAAGAAAAGAAATTCCTGTCTAACACAGAACTGAAAGTCAAATGAAATAATGCCATCCTGTTAGACAGGAATTTCTTTTCTTTTCTGTGATTGGTCTGATACCCATTGCGCTGGTGCGCTCTTATTGGAGCTCTTATTTCGGAGCGGTCTGGGAGGGAACGGGGTAAGGCAGTGCGGCTCGGCACACGCAAGGTGCATAATTATCCTCTCCTCTCAGTGTTCCCACATTCCAGTGGGAACACTGAGAGGAGAGGATCACCTTGCTGGTGGCTGAAAGGAATCAGTAAGTTTTTGCTTGGGACATTGTCTTTTATTTTAAAAGTATTGGGGCAAAGTTAACTATTTGGGAATATTATTTAGTGTGTTTGTGCCTTTAATAGTCAGAAAGGCAGTGAATAAACAAGTTAGACTGTTTGTATTTTTAAATAGTCAGTCAATAAGGTAGCTAGTAAGCAGTAGGTAGTGTGTTTATTTTTAAAAGTCTGCAGAACTGAGTGTTTGTATTTAATACAAACTGAGGGGTAGATTTTCAAAAACGGCGCGTTGGCGTACTTTTGTTGGCGCTCCAGGTGCAAACAAAAGTACGCGGGATTTTAGTAGATATGCGCGTAGCCGCGCAAATCCTGGATCGGCGCGCGCAAGGCTACCGATTTCGTGTAGCCGGCGCGCGCCAAGCCACACAGCCTACCTCCGTTCCCTCCAAGGCCGCTCCGAAATCGGAGCAGCCTCAGTGGGAATTCGCTAACGCCCTCCCCTCACCGTCCCCTCCCTTCCTCTACCTAACCCACACCCCTGGCCCTGTCTAAACCCCCCCCTACCTTTGTTGGGGGATTTACGCCTCCCAGAGGGAGAAGTAAATCCTCGCGTGCCAGCGGGCTGCTGGCGAGCCTAGACGCGACGCGGGGGCGGTTCCGGAGGGCGCGGCCACGCCCCCGGACCACCCCGGGCCGAAACCATGCCCCCGGGCCCGCCCCCGAAACGCCGCGTCCCGCCCCGAAAACAGCACGCCGCTCGGCCCCGCCCCCGACACGCCCCCCTCGGAAAACCCCGGGACTTACGGGAGTCTCGGGGCTCTGCGCGCGCCGGTAGGCCTATTGAACATAGGCGCACCGGCGCGCAGGGCCCTGCTCGCGTAAATCCGGGCGGATTTACGCGAGCAGGGCTCTTAAAATCCGCCCCTTAGTGTTTGTATTGGAAAAAAAAAAAAAAAACCCCACACAAATAAACCCCCCAAAAAGTAGCCAGAAGCTAGAAATAAGCTAGGAGCAGTGTATACTAAGTAAAAAAGTTGAATAGTTCAGCTCAGTTACTCACCTTGGAAAGGTGTTGAGGTAGTGTGATAGAGTTTGAATAGGGACCAACATTTGTTAATCAAGAGAGCAGTGAGTCACTCTGGCTGACTAACTGAAGTTAGACTGTTTGAATCGGTTATTTACTCTTTTGGATAGTAGAAAGACTAGGGGGCACTCCAAGAAGTTAGCATGGGGCACATTTAAAACTAATCGGAGAAAGTTCTTTTTTACTCAATGCACAATTAAACTCTGGAATTTGTTGCCAGAGGATGTGGTTAGTGCAGTTAGTATAGCTGTGTTTAAAAAAGAATTGGATAAGTTCTTGGAGGAGAAGTCCATTACCTGCTATTAAGTTCACTTAGAGAATAGCCACTGCCATTAGCAATGGTTACATGGAATAGACTTAGTTTTTGGGTACTTGCCAGATTCTTATGGCCTGGATTGGCCACTGTTGGAAACAGGATGCTGGGCTTGATGGACCCTTGGTCTGACCCAGTATGGCATTTTCTTATGTTCTTATGCACCCCTTGTGCGTGCCGACCCCCAATTTTATAACGTGTTTAAGAAATAAATGATTTTTAAAAACTCTCTGTATAAATCTGTTGACACATGGTCTGTACCTATTTTTTGCATCTCCTTTTATGTGTGGATGATTTTTGGAGTGCATTATTCTTTCTCCTGTTTGTTTTCAAATTTAAAAACATACATAAAAAAAAAAATTACAATAATCTGCCTAAAACAGAGTGTCCCAGCCTATCAATGTTGCTGCCTAAACTGTTATGTTAATACTCAATTTCAACACAAGGGAAAAAAACATACTGACTAAGCAAAGACCTGCTGGAAAAAGTTGCTTTTATGCGAATTCCTAAATTTTTTTTGTAGAAGAAGTCAGCTGGAGCTTTTCAGGCAGAGTGTTCCACAAAACTGGTCCTGAAATTGAAAATGCTGTTTTGCAAATAGCTGCAGGATGAGCCTGATGTGTAGAAGGAACATCCAATAGACCTCTCTTTGAGGCCCCAAGTATACATGTAGGGTTATAGATACATAACATTTGCATTCATCCATGCTTAGGAATTTTTGTTCAGCATTTTATTTATCATGGCTGCTTTATACTTATCATGCAACTGGGAGCCGGTGTAACTCATTCAGTATCAAAAATGATGAGTCGAGTGTCACCTTTTAGACTAACCAGTTTATTAAAGCATCTGACACAGTGAACTTTGTCCTCGAAAGCTCATGCTTTAATAAAATGGTTAGTCTCGACACCTGTCATTTATGCTGTACCAGACTAACATGGCTATCACTTTGAAGATTTTTCATAAAGTATTGGCGTGATATCCACCAGCAAGCTCTGACCAGAGATAATCTAGGCTGCTGCATTGCCTTTAATGTATTAGTTGACATCCCTATAAAGATTGAATTGCAATAGCCAATGCCAGAAAACAAGATTCCTGAAGGACCTAAGAAAGATTTCAGTCTATCAAGTGTCGCAGCTTTATAAAGCCCTCTCTGTCAACAATTTTTTAAATGTTTGCACATAGCCAGGTTTGAGTCTAGAACAACATTTATGTTTTTAACCTGTGAAGCAATGGGTATTATAGCATCCATAAATCAAAATGAAGAAGGAACAGGTAAATTATTTGCTCTCCACAGAATGATGATCTTGGTTTTGTTCAAATTAAGGTCAAGCTTGTTATGTCATACCCATAATGCTTCACAGATGAAAGACAGATTGGCAACATATCAAAGGTAGAAGACCAATTTGCTTAAACGAGAATGAAAAATTGTTTGTCATAGGTATACAAATGGTATCTCAAGCAGATCCCAGCTATCAGCCTACAGATAAGAGCCATGTTAGGTATTAAATAATGAGGTTGAATGAGTTACTAGATTAATTGCTTATAGGTCTTTTTTTCTGTTAAAGAAACAGAAAAAAAGACGATTTGGTCCACCTATTCTACCCAAGGATATTTGCCTACTGTGCTGCCACAAGGCTTACTTGATCTGTAGTCTTTTCCCTCCCTCTGCTATTAAAATCCAATTGTGACTGACCCATTTTTTTATTTATTTATTTAAAAACTCTTCTATACCGTTGTTAAGTTAATTCACCATCACAACAGTTTACAGAAAGGCACAATAAGGAAAATCTATAATTGGTATAAATTACAAATTATACACGTACCAACATAAAACAGTAACATATTTTAATAAGAGAAACTATGTGTTTAATTAAGGCTTATATGCCGGTTGAGAAACTGTCAAGCAGTTCAAATCTAGCATTAATATGCAATTGGCGATATTAAAGGGAAAAAAACTGATTACTTGGTGCGTCCTTATCTTTCAACTATTTTCCTCCTTCTCTTTGTCTTTATAAAAAGCTTGTTTAAAAAGCCAGGTTTTCAGACTAGTTTTAAATAGTTTCAAATTTCTCTGCAGCTTTATTTCGAGTGGCATGGAGTTCCATAGAACAGGTCCAGCCAGAGACAGAGCTCTCTCCCTTACCTGAGTGAGGCGTGCTGATTTAACAGAAGGAATAGTTAGTAGGGCTTTATTAGCAGATCTCAGGTTTCTGTGAGGTACATGTACGCGCAGTGCTGTGTTAAGCCAGTCAACCTTTTCATCATGGATTAGTTTATGAAGTATACACAATGCTTTGTATTGTATTCTTTGTTCAATTGGAAGCCAGTTTAGCTCAGCAAGTGTACCTGTGATGTGGTCTCTTTTCTTTTTGCCTGTCAAAATTCTAGCAGCAGAAGCAATATTTGGAGTGGTCTAATGGTAACTTGAGGTAGCCCTAATAGCAGAGAGTTACAGTAGTCTGTGCTTGCGAATATCATTGCCTGTAAGACTGTGTGAAAATTATTCAGCATTAGCAGGGGTTTGTCTTCTAAGGATCATTAGTTTAGCGTAACCTTTTAATTTCTGTGAAATGTGTTGTTTCATATTAAGCTCAGGGTCAATTATTACCCCTAGATTCCGTACTTTTATTGCTAACTCTACGGTTTGATTATTTTTGATTGTGATTGTAGTTTGTGTAGGGTGTATATTTTTTTGTTCTAGGTGTAAGAATTCAGTTTTATCAATGTTTATTACCAGTTCCATTTGGTTTAGGAGTTGTTTGATTATTTCAAGATACATATTGGCCAGTTTCATTGTTTCTTCAATTGTGTTTACGATGGGTAACAGTAGTTGTATGTCATCTGCGTATATGTAGTGTATTATTCCAAGTCCTGCGAGTAGGTGGCATACTGGGAGGAGGTAAATGTTAGAGTGTTGCGGACAGGGCTGATCCGTTTGGGACTCCTGTTTGTAGTTTAACTTTGTCTGATAGTGTGTTTTTGATTTGTACTTGGAAAAATCTATTGGTTAAGTATGACTCAAACCAGTTTATTGTTTTGTTATTGAGTCCTATTTCTTTTAGTCTATTGATTAGTATTTTGTGATTTACAGTTTCAAATGCTGCAGAGAGATCCAATAGAATCAGAATGTAACGTGTTCCTGTATCAAAGCCTCTTAAGATATTGTCTGATAGAGCTAGTAATAATGTCTCAGTACTGTAGTGTTTGCGGAAACCATGTTGTGCAGGATATAATATGTTATACTTTCTAAGTGGTTTGATAGTTGCTTTTGAACTGTTTTTTCAATGTTTGGCTATTAGGGGTAAGTTGCTTAGATTTAGTGGGTCAAGGTTCTTTTTCTTAATGATTGGTTTGATTATGGCTCCTTTCAGGATATCTGGCATTGATCCTTCATCTAGGGAAAGGTTGATGATCTTGCATGCTTGAATTCTCCTACTGTTTTGGTTTCTATGATATCTGCTGGCAGTCTATTCCAGTTGTTTACCACCTTCTCAGAGGACAAGTAGGATACTAAGTCCTTGACAGAGCCCCAGGACAGAATCTTCAAATAAAGCTTTCTAAAGCTTTATTCATGCTCTATTGAGCATGTGTGGGTCATTCCATGTTAGCAGCACGTGGTCCTCCTTCAGTTCCTTATTTTCCACGTTCCTAATGGACATATTTCTTCTTGTAGCAGTAGCTGTGGCTTAAATTTTGAGTTTTCTGCTCTGTCCACGTTTCTGGGATCTGCTGAGTACTTGCAACCTAGACTGGCCCCTGTTAGAGACAGATGCTGAGCTCAATGTCATAAGGCATTTAAACTAGATGCTGGGGGTAGCAGAAGGAAATTAGAATGTCACCCCCCCAAATACAAATGCAATGGAAAAGGGTGAAGTGGATAACAAAACTCAGTTAAATAAGTTACAAAAGGAGTCCAAGAAAAGCAGTAACCTGAACGAGAAAAGCTGGAAAGCTTTGAGCACAAATGCTCGTAGTTTGGGCAATAAAATCCCAGATCTGCAAGCCCTAATGACGGAGGCAGACTTGGACATTGTTGCTATCACGGAGACGTGATTCACTGAATCTCATGATTGGGATACAGCTATAACTTGTTAAGGAAGGAAGAGAGGACAGAAAAGGGGGTAGAGTGGCTCTTTATGTCAAAAACAATATCCAAGCATCTGAGCTGCAAGGAAGATGGGGCAAAGAAGAAGCACTATGGGCCAACCTAAAAAAAGATGATGAGGCATCCATTTTTATTGGAGTGGTTTACAGGCCTCCAAATCAAATGGAAGAACTTGACAGAGATCTGGTTGAAGACATCCAAAAGATGGGAAAGAAGGGAGAAGTGGTGATTGTTGGAGATTTTAAACTGCCGAATGTAGACTGGAGAATCCATTCTGCAGAATCTAACAGTAGTAGAGAGATAGTGGATGCCCTGCAAGGGGCTCTGTTCAAACAAATGGTAATGGAACCCACGAGAGAGGGAGCTGTACTTGATTTAGTGCTCACTAACGGAGATAATGTCTCTAATGTCCAGGTAAGTGCCTACCTCAGCACCAGTGATCATCAAACGGCATGGTTTCATATCACAAATAGGATATGGAGAAGTTGCACGAAGACCCAAGTTTTGCAGTTCAAAAACACGGACTTTGTTGAAATGGGGAAGTTTCTGGAGGAAGAACTAGAAGGCTGGGAGAACAAGAGAGATGTGGAATAATAGTGGGCCAAACTAAAAGGAGCAATTACCAAGGCAATCTATATGTTAGGTTTCATTTTTCTCTTGCTTTTCTTTACTTTTCTATCTGGTTCTCAAAGGAAGCGGCTGATAAAAGCTAAAAGAACAGCGTTTAAGAAATATAAAGGATCCCTAAGGGAGGATCACAAGGAAGAATATCTGGTGGAACTGAGGGAGACGAAGAAAGTAATCAAGACAGCAAAACGTCAAGCAGAAGAAAGGATTGCCAAGAGGTAAAGCAAGGTGACAAAACATTTTTCAGATACATCAGAGAAAGGAGAAAAGTCCAAAGTGGTATAGTGAAATTGAAAGGTGAAAAGGATCAATGTTGGAGAGAGACGAAGAAATGGCAGAAATATTAAATGAATACTTCAGTTCAGTGTTCACTAAAGAGGACCCTGGAGAAGGACCGTCGCTAGTTAACAAGAAACTGGAGGGGAGTGAAACTCCGTTTATAGAAGAGAATGTATGGGAAGAGCTAGGAAAGCTGAAAGTGGACAAAGCCATGGGGCCTGATGAGGTTCATCCCAGGATACTGCGGGAACTCAGAGATGTGCTGGTGGGTCTGCTGCGTGACCTGTTCAATAGATCCCTAGAAATGGGAGTGGTGCCGAGTGATTGGAGAAGAGCGGTGGAGGACCCGCTTCACAAGAATGGGAGCAGAGAGGAGGCTGGAAACTACAGGCCAGATAGCCTCACCTCGGTGGTGGGAAAAGTAATGGACTCGCTGCTGAAACAAAGAATAGTGAACTATCTACAGTCAGAAGAATTGCTGGACTAGAGGCAGCATGGATTCACCAGGGGAAGATCCTGTCGGACAAATCTGATTGACTTTTTTGATTGGGTGACTAGGGAATTGGATCAAGGAAGAGCGTTCGATGTCATCTACCTGGATTTCAGCAAAGCTTTTGATATGGTCCCGCACAGGAGGCTTGTGAATAAAATGAGAAGCTTAGGAGTGAGTGCTGAGGTGGTGGCCTGGATTAAAAACTGGTTGACGGACAGAAGACAATATGTGATGGTAAATGGAACTTACTCTGAAGAGAGAGCGGTGTTTTTAGCGGAGTGCCGCAAGGATCGGTGTTGGGACCGGTCCTGTTCAATATCGTTGTAAGTGGCATTGCAGATGGGATAGAAGGTAAGGTTTGTCTTTTTGCAGATGATACTAAAATCTGCAATAGAGTGGACACGCCGGAAGGAGTGGAGAGAATGAGACGGGATTTAAGGAAGCTGGAAGAGTGGTCGAAGATATGGCAGCTGAGATTCAATACCAAGAAGTGCAAAGTCATACATGTGGGGTGTGGAAATCTGAAAGAACTGTATTTGATTGGAGGTGAAGGGCTGATGTGCATGGAGCAGGAGAGAGACCTTGGGGTGATAGTGTCTAACGATCTGAAGTTGGTGAAACAATGTGACAAAGTGATAGCTAAAGCCAGAAGAATGCTGGGCTGCATAGAGAGAGGAATATCTAGTAAGAGAAAGGAAGTGATGATCCCCTTGTACAGGGCCTTGGTGAGGACTCACCTGGAGTACTGTGTTCAGTTCTGGAGACGGTATCTCCAAAGGGACAGAGACAGGATGGAAGCGGTCCAGAGAAGGGCGTCCAAAAAGGTGGATGATCTTCATAAAATGACTCATGAGGAGAGATTAAAGAACCTAAATATGTATACCCTGGAGGAGAGCAGGGGTGATATGATACAGACTTTCAGATACTTGAAAGGTTTTAATGATCCATGATCAACAACAAACTTTTTCAGATGGAAAAAAATCAGTAGAACTAGGGGTCACGATTTGAAACTCCAGGGAGGAAGACTCAGAACCAATGTCAGGAAGTATTTCTTCACGGAGGGGGTGGTGGATGCCTGGAATGCCCTTCTGGAAGAAATGGTGAAGACTAAAACTGTGAAGGATTTCAAAGGGGCATGGGATAAACACTGTGGATCCATAAAGGCTAGAAGATGGGAATGAAGAGAAGAGTCATGGGAGTGGCTTGCTGGAATGGAGGCTACTACCTGGTGATTACTGCCTTTACTCAAAAAGCCTTCACACGGTTAATGCAACTCCAACATTGCTCTCTGCTTCAACATTGCTCTCTGCTTCAACGGTCTGACCCAGCATGGCATTTTATGTTCTTATAGGCCTCTTAATTACAGTTGTATTGTGCAGCATCTGCCCTAGTAGTGCTGTCTAGGTATTTTGTCTCATTTCTTTTTTAACTTCTCTCCCTTCAGTTTAATATGATGACCTCTTGGCCTTGAGGTTTTCATATTATAGAAAATGTTGCCTTCTGGTACTTTGTTTCTATAATATCTTCTCTTTCCTTTCTTCTAAACAATAAACTTTTAGCTCCAGTCTGTAAGGGATTTGTGTGCACTACTGCCCTCCTGCCAGTAGGGGCCTCAGAGAGCCATGCTCTTGGCTGCTCAGTCCACCAAGCCCTATGGCTTGAAGGTCCTACTGGCAACCTTGTTTGCAGCACTAAATCAAAACTGCCACACCCTTGAAAGCCTGCCTCACTCGCTGCACAGTGCCTCAGTTTGAGTGTCCTTTGTCCTTGCCCTGGCCTTCTGCTTTGCTCTAGTCTTGTATTTGGCAGAGAAAGGGGATAAGGTTGAAGATATGAGATTTGAATATCTGTGTAAATGCAAGATGAGCATGAGGTTATTTTTACGCTTGTGTATGGAGTATACTATATTTATAATTTTCTGTTCTCGAGTCTTATCTTGCATAAGTGATTTAATTGATACGTGACTATCATGGACATACTCCCTAATTCTGTTGGGAGATGAATCTATATTGTGAGATGCTAAATTATCAAAAGTAAAGCAATTATTTGTAAGTATTGAAAGCCTACTTGCAAAAAAAGACCATCTTAAAATTTTGGATTTCTGAAGACATTCCATCTGCTGACTGCTGGTGGAATCTTATAAGATAAAATGGCATGGGGTAAAGAAAAGAGAGAATATAAGGCTCTGTGTGATTGTTTTGAAATATAGGTTGGTTGAAAATTGAATGAGTATTAATGGTATGGGTATAAATGGGGAAGAAAAGTAGGGCATACTAATTGGAAAGCACAAATAAGTGAAACTAAATTGAGGTATTCACTTATTTTTGTAATGATCTATTTGGCCTTTTGTAAATATCGGAGTACTTTATGTAAATATAAATTTATTATTTGTTTTCTTTAATAAATAAAATGTAAAATTATTACTCATTACACATTCTACTCAACCTAAAGGAAATAAATTTAACTAGCCTCTGAAAACAAGTAAGCTGAAGTGATAGAGGCATCTGAAGAAATCAGACAACCACTGGAATTTAATTTGGGTTGATTTTGGCATGATTTAAATAAAACAGCCAATATCAGAAAAAATATGTCTTCTGGTTGCAAGTAATTTTAAAATGTACAGGTGTAGTTGAACTGGAAAAAACTTCCATATCCACCACCTGTGGTCTGAGAAACAGAAATTTCTGTCTCTGCCAGTGTTTCCCAATCTTTGTCATATCACATTACACCCAGTGTTGGTTTTACTTTGTTGCTACACGCCATCATCTTCCCTCACCCCTCTGGGACAATCATCTTGTCTGCGTCCCCTCCAGCTGGCAGCAGTTAGGTGTGCTGCACTCTTACCTGCTGCCGCTGTCTCCTTCTTTGCCAGCCTCCCAGCTCCCGTGCCTTCCCCCATCCCATGCTCCTCTCCCATCTCAGCTTGCAGCTTCCAGATCACTTGTTCATTAGATTTCTATGGTCTATATTGTTCCTCTTTCTTCTTCTCTTTCTCCACCTTACCCTGCTTCCTCCTCTCTCCCTTCAATCTGTCGTCTTAGCTTTCGCCTTTTTTGCTTCTCATCTCTGACTAGCAGACCACCACTGTCAATACAAAGTATTGCCATTTGGCCTCTCTTCTGCTCAAAGAGTCTTCACAAAGTGCTTGGCAGTGGTGGCGGCTTACCTCAGACACCAGGGTATCCAGGTGTTTCCCTACCTGGATGATTGACTTATAGTGGCTCCATCACGGAAGACTCTCTGCCACTACTCAGCTTCCAGGATTACTCTCCTCCAGTCGTTAGGATTTCTAGTCAATTTGTAGAAGTCAGTCCTGGTCCCAATGTGAAGACTGCAGTTCATAGGAGCACTCAGACATCGCTCTACTGAGAGCCTTCCTGCCTGCGGACAGAGTAGCCAACCTTCGAAGATTAGCAGCCTTTCTGTTAAAATCTCGCCAAACAACAGGTTCTCAAATTAGTGGGACACCTTGCCACTGTCATTAACGTAATTCCACTCACCTGTTTACATATGCGGTGCTACAATGGGGACTCAGATCACAGTGGAACCAGCATCTCCAGCCCCTCCACACCAGGGTGAAGTTAACCCCAGAAATGGCTCAGGAACTTCGCTGATGGCTCAAGTCAACTCTATACAAGTTGGGTGCACCGCTGTACCCCATCCATCACCAAGTACTCTTAACAATGAAGCCTCCATGATGGAGTGGGGAGCTCACGCAGCCTTGTTGAAAAGGCTAGGCCTCTGGTCAGTCTCAGAGAGGGGGCTACAAATCAAACTGCTGGAACTTTGAGCTATTCTCTTCACCCTTAGAGCTTTCAATCATGTGTTCAGGGGGAAAAGTGCATCATTCAAACGGACAATGAAGTAGCAATGTTCTCCATAAACAAGCAAGGAGGCACTGCATCTTTAGGTCTCTGACAGAAAACACTACACATCTGGCATTGAGCAGTGAGTGACCCATGGGGTTTACCTTCAAGCAACATACATCTCAGGAATACACAAAACAGAAGTGGACAGACTGAGCAGAAATTTTCTGCCACATGAGTGGCCTAAAAACCAGGTAGCAGTCAACCATCTTTTCCACTCCTGGGAAACGCCGTGAGTAGACATGTTGCAACAGATGTCAACAAAATGTTGGATCAGTTCTGCTCTGTGCTATTCAGCCACCAGAGGGGAGATCCCAGATGCCTTCCTACTGTCATGGAATGAGGGCATAGTATATGCTTTTCCACTGCTTCCACTCATCCATGATTCAGAAATCTGCTCTCCATGGTAGGATCCAGATTGCAAATAAAAAAAACAAACAAAAAAACAGCTTCTTGATGCAACCCTTACCTGTGGGACTCCCCACAGATCATGGCTAATTCAGCCCTGCTTATCGACGGGGAAAAAAGCAAGTTTGCTTACAGTAAATGGTGTTTTCTGTAGATAGAAAGATGAATTAGCCATGAGATGCCATCCCTCCTCCCTGGACAGCAGACTTTTATACCTACAGAATTTTTTGCAATGGACTGAGGAGACGCTGACATTGCCCTTGCACGGGAACTCACGCACATGCTCAGTAGAGCAAAAGTTCTAATAGCTTTGAAAGACAGTTTTCATCCAGTGCTGCCAGGGCGTACACTACCACAGATCATGGCTAATTCATCCTGCTATCTACAGAAAACACCATTTAAGGTCAGCAAACTTGTTTGTTTCATGTCTCTCATAAATATTTTACTCACCATGACAGGATATCCAGGACGTTCTTCCCTTGAGATCTCAATAATCGTGGAACATAGATTTTTAAAACGAAGTTAATATTATATGGTATTTTAGCATTGAGTGCTCTATGAATCAGTGAGTTCTTAAACTTAAGGCACCATTTAACCAGCAGGCAGTGTAGAGTATGTAATACCAAGGAAATATGGTCAATACTCCATGCTCCTACTTAGAACATGTTCTGCTGCATTCTGCACCACTTGTAGCACTCCTATATCTTTATGCTCTACTTCTGTTGACTCTTGTTAGAAACATAAAACATGATGGCAGAAAAAGACCATAAGGCCTATCTAGTCTGCCCATCCACACAATTGCTTAGCCCTTCAATCCCTACCATTCTCTCAGAATAGAAACAGAAACATGGTGACAGTAAAAGACTATACAGCCTATCTAGTTGCTGTAAGGTGCTCCCAGGTGCTGGTCTGGATCTGAACATCAGGCAGTAGTGGCTTCTCCGTGGCACACCAGCTAAGGTCTTGACGGCCACACTAGTTGGGAAACACTGCTATAGATAATACTAATAAAATGTAATTTGTGTTCAACTGGAAAGGCCCATAAAGTTGATTTATAGGGCTAGGGGGCCTGTGCTGTTGCTGTAATGATTATTAGCATTACCCGGTGCACTGGTATGAAAATTAGTTCTAAGATCTTTATTGAAATGTTCTTAATTTAACAATCTAAATTAATTCATTCTTGCTAGAGTCTTCTATAGTCAAAACAAAGTCATTGCTTTATGCGAATGTTATTGATCTGCTGTTCACTTGGCAAATATTGAATGGAATCCAAATGGTAGACTATTGCAAATTGATTTAAATATGATGTTTTAGAAGCATTCACTCATAATTTAGCCAAACAAAATAATCCATGGTTTGTGGCACACAAAAAGACAGTGCTTTTTGAAGTTCATCTCAGAGATTACACATGTTTACAGCTAACAATAACACTGCTGGGCAACAGTTTGACATTTCATACTGTAATACTTTCTGAGCACAGATTGAATTTCTATTAATTAAAAATATTTGAAACTCTGACCAGATACTTTTGAATTATTTATGTAAAGCTGTTTACTTATACATATCCTTTTTAAGAATATGTTCCTAAACTTCAGAAGTGTCCCAGAACAGACCACAGACATCCACAGGCCTATTGTGCTTTGGTATACTATGCCCCAAGTAGGTGAAAAAAACAATCGGTGTGTGTATTCACTTAAAACAAATGGGCATCCCAAAACAAATAGGACTCCATTCATTTCTTTTTTGTGTCCACGTATTAAATGGAAGGAGACCCACAAATGAAATATCCTATTTGTTTCATGTGTTAGTTCCCCATTCATTCCTAAGGCTCATTGAAGTCTGTGGTTCACAGATGTCAATGAGGAATATGTGGAAGGTAACTATAGGAACCCAGACCTTCTCTGTGAGTCTTGTGTGACCTCACTTTCTTGTCAGAGCCTGGACAGTACATGTTGTGAAGGAGACCACAGAAGCAACATATCACAGCAAAGTATTTTTCTAATTCAACCAATCGCTGCTTTCTGTGTCTAGTGACACTAATCCTCAAGATTGAGCATGTGCGTTTCTTCTATAGACCTAGTCTTGGAAAGACGCAGTGGAGTGGAGCTCTTGCAGAGTTCATCTTTCAAAAAAAGGTTTTCTAGCTGTTGCCAGTAATTTTAAGTCTGTGCTACACTGGTTTCATCCACTGTGCCAATCAGCAGAGAAAGACAGGCAGTAGCTGCTGTTTGTTCTTTCCCTTGGGAGAGGACAGTCTGGGAGAGAGTGGGGAGAATTGCAGCAGTGGGCACTAGTCCAGCCAGGTGGGCGGTACACAGTACTGCAGATACTGAAGTATACGCACCCCTAAGAAATAAAATATTTTAATATCCAGTAGGGATGTGCATTTGTTTCATATATTTCGGTGGTATGCATGTACCTTGTGGACTTTATAGTACATAGGTAAAAAACGGATAGTATGTGCATAACTCGTTATTAAAAATCATGCATACTATCCGTTTTTACCTGTATACTATAAGTCCACGAGGTACGTGTGTACTGCCGAAATGGATGAAACAAATGCACATCCCTAATAATCCAAACCCCCCCAGTGACAAATTCCATCATATCAGAGGAAAGGTAGAGGAGGGAAAGGAAATGTTGGTAAGGTTGTCAGCTAAAGTAATCCAGCAACTAAGTTAAAACAGAGCATCTTCAAGCCTTGACTGGCAGAAGGGAGTTCTACCCATAAGAAATTGAAGTATGGAAAGCATGTACCACTGCAGACTGCTGAGCCTGTTTCTCTCCCTTCTGCTTCGAAACAGAGTAAAAAGGTGGGAGAATTATCATCCAAGGCAGGGAGAAGTAAGGCAGTAAGGTAATAGGAGAGAAACACCCAAAACCAGCAGCTTGCTTTTCTCTATTCACCACTAGTGAGGCTATGAAGGAATATTTGCATCCATTGATTCAGATGAAGAATCTTTTCTCGGATTGCTTGAATCAGCTTTGACAAAGGGATACTAGAAGAAAAAACTTTGGGAGGATCATATAGAAGTGTCTTGGCATCCAGTTTATTGATGGGGGAGAGAGAGCAAAGTGAGGGTGGGGACAAAGAATAGGCAGTGCAGGTAGAGAGCATGATTGATGATCTTGGCTTTGTTCCTCATGGTTCACCCTCTACCTCAACTCCAGTGCCAACATCCACCCCCAAGAATGTAGAGAAGGGATCATAGTAAAATATGTAATCTGGAGGCATTTCAGAGTCAGGGAGGTCCCGCATTTCGCACAGTGTCTTCACTATGTGAAGGACATCAGTCAAGAGAAGCAAGTGGAGCATCTCACAAATACTAGTATGCAGTATCACCTGAAGAAGCAGCAGCCGTTAACATTGGCATCTGGGAGGGTGGCAGTACTAACAAAAGGACCCCCTTTTTCTATTCAGAGAAAAGTAATTGAAAAGGGGAAGAGTGTTTCCCAAGCTGATCTCACACCTTTGGCCCCTTCCAGCAGTTAGGTGACAGGCAAGCAGCTCCCTGCCATGCATCAGAAACAACTCAACATGCAGGAAAAGGTGGTGTTCGGTATCACTGTCCTGGGATAAGAGGCAGACAGCACCCAAAAATATAATGAGCAGCATCGGGGAAATGATTGCCCTTGATGACCAGCCCCTGCAGCTAGTGGAGCACATGGGTTTTAAGTATTTGCTGCAGGTGTTAGCCCTGAATTACAAAGTCTCCTCCAGGACCACATTTAGCCTGTACGACCAGTGCCATAGTCACATCCAGGCACTGCTAACTAATGCAGAGGGGTGTAGCTTGCATTTCACCAATGACATCTGGACCACCTCGAATGCTACTCACTCTTACCTCTCCCTGACAGCACACTGGTGGGACCTGGCTGAGGCGGGGATTGGCAGCAGCCAAGTGGGGGCTGAGCATTAGGGTGCAGGTGGGCTTTGCTGCATACCTAGTCTATTCTAACAGCCATTAGAGAGATGCTGGAAGGTTAGCAACTAGACCAGAGAGCAAGGAGTTTAAACGCAGATTTATTTGTCACAGACCATGGCAAGAAAGTAAAGGCAATAGATGATGGGCTTCTAGGGGATCTGTTGTTTTGCATATTTACTGCACCTGGCAGTGAAGGATGCCCTGGGCTGGTGTCCAAGGATCACAGGAATGCCTTCCTGCAGAAGTTGATAGAGATGTGCAGGAAAATAAGGCACTTCCATAGAAGCATGAAGGTGGGGGAGCTTCTACGAGAAAAGCAGGAAAAATTGGGGATGCCTCACAAGCGTCTCATTCAAGATGTTGATACCTACTAGAGTTCCACCTATATGATGCTGCAGAGGTTAATGGAGCAGCAGACACTTCTTCTTAATCTGTCTCAGGAATTAGAAATAGGTGTGGAATGCTCCCTGTGTACATCATGATTGGGCAGTCATGAATCAGCTGGTAGAAATCGTAAAGCTCTTCAAAGATGCCATGGAGGACCTGAGTTCCAGAAGTGCTACCTGGTTCAGGGTCATCTGTATAATAAATATTATAGAGGAGAGGTTGGAGGGCTTCTGTCAACAAGAGGGAATGAGAGCAGAGGTGTTGAGGTTTCTGGACTCCTTGCAGCAGCAGATTTAAGAGAGACTGAAATTCTCTTCCATCTAACCATGAAGGAGTGGAAAGAATGAGAAGTAACCCAGAAAAATTGGAGAATTTTCCCAGGGCAAGATGGCGACATGAGGCAGGGCCTATCATTTGCTCCCTGCTCGTTTTCCTGAATCTATTTCTGGTCTCTACAGTGTTGTCCAAACACAAAGGGAAATTGCAGGTATCCCCCCCCAGATACCCCTCTTTTACCTGGGCAGCAATTTATTACAGCTTTTATGCCCTTTGCAGTAGTGGAAGCAAGGACTGTTGGCTCTGTTGCAATCCGAGGTGAGGGAGCGCTCAGTCTACCTGGAGATGTTGCACTCAGTCCTCCCGATCAAAGGCTTCTGCTGGCAGAGAGAAATACTGCCACACAGTGACCTGAGGCGCATAGCAATGACATGCTGCTGGCATCGGAGACAGAAGGGGTCTGTGTGAGTTTGGCATCTCAGCAGCCATTGCCACCTTGGTTGCTGGAAGGCTCCGAGTGAGACAGCTTCACTTTTTGTCTGACTTGCTCTTCTCCTATTGAGGATCAAGGTGAGCCAGTAATAGAGACGGGATTGGCTTTGGTTGGTGTAGCACAACCTGGTCTTCTAGAGCCCATCAAGGAGTCCTTTTCTATACGATATAGAGCAGTGTAAGTTACAGTAGACTCAATATAGGATTTGCTGATGGGCTTTGGCAATTCCCTGAAAGACTGCAATTCAAAGATAGACCTCCTATCCAACAAGTTGGAATCTATGGGGATTAGCTGTGATTGTCAGATTTCTGAAAGTAAGACCAAAGTGCTGGATATGGAGACAACCACAGACCTTTAATCTTTTGGTGATTAAGGATCAGAGAATACTCTCTCAGAGAATTGAATCTTTGGAGAATCAAAGAACACTTGAATTTTCAATTCTTAAATTTTCCTAAAGTGGTGGGGTAGTGCCATATTATATTCTAAAGAAATATTTTCTTGAGATTCTACAGTCCTACTCTGAGAAAATTCCTTCTATAAACAGAGCTTATTTCCTCCCACTTGTGAGCAGGTTGAAGTCTCAACAATCCCAGCCTGTGAATTATCTTAAAGTTGCTGTTAAGTTGATAGATTTCCTTGAAAACTTAGGCGTGGAGATTATTGAGCGATCAACATTATTACTTTCATTTATTTCTGAACAAGATATCAATGAGGTGATGAAAAATATTTTAGGAATATCTCTTCTATATTTTTTAGTCAAATGATTCATATTTTTCCTGATTTTGCTCGCTCAAAGCAAGAGAGGAGAAAAAAGTTTCTCGCTATTGATTCAAAGCTATTTCTACAAGGTGTTCCTTTGTCCTCAACCATGGTAATAACTGTTTTGACTTTTTTCTTCCGGAACAGCTAAAGTCTTTATTAAATTCCAAAGTTGTAGTAATATTTGCTTCTGGTACCCATTAGGCCTGGTGTTTGATTCACTCCATGAAGTTAGCAAGTAGCTCATTTAAAACAAATCAAAGACAATTTTTTTTCACTCAGAGCATAGTTAAGCTCTGGAATTCATTGCCAGAGGATGTGGTTACAGCAGTTAGGTTTTGGATAAGTTCCTAGAGGATAAATCCATAAACTTCGGTGATGATAATTAATAAGCAATAGTAGCTTGTGATCTATCTAATGTTTGGGTACTTGCCAGGTACTTGTGACTTGGATTGGCCACTGTTAGAAACAGGATACTGGGCCTGATGGACCCTTGGTTTGACTCAGTATGGCATTTCTTTTGTTATGTTCTTATCTATGGTAAGGTATTCACTTTGTTAATCACATTAAGCTTGTTTTCTCATTGAGCTTATTTCTTGTTTTCTCCCTTTTTTCTGCCCCACCCCCTCCAAAATAAATGTTCTGGTAAAGATGGGGAATATTTCTTGTTAACTTTGTGTTAAGATGTTAATACTGTTAAATAACAGATTTTTCTTTGTATTTTGAAATTTTCTCTTAGCCATTTTCTGTCTGCAAGGTTTATTGCTTTGTATAATTTAAAATTCAATAAATATATAGTAAAAAAGAAAAACTGAAGAAGTGGTCACAGGTTTGGCAGTTTGGATTCAATGCCAAGAAGTTCAGAGTCATGCATTGGGAAACTGCAATCCGAAGGTGGTGTTTGTACATGTTGTGGACTGAAAGACTTATGTGCACAAACTGGGAAAAAGACCTTGGGGCGATAGTATCTGATGATCTGAAGGTGGTGAAACAATGTGATAAGGCAGTGGCTAAAGCCAGAGAGTTGCTGAACTGCATTCAAAGAGACATAACCAGCAGTAAAAAGGAGGTGCTAGTGCCACTGTACAGATCCTTGTTGAGGCATCACCAGGAATATTGGGGTAGATTTTAAGACCTGCACCCGGGCGTATATGTGCACGCACTATCCGGTGCGCACACATGTACACCCGATTTTATAACTTGCGCGCGCAAGTTATAAAATCGGGGGTTGGTGCATGCAAGGGGTGCACACAAGTGCACCTTACACGCGCCGACACCCACGGGCTTCCCCCGTTCCCTCCCCCCTAACCTAACCTTCCCACCCCTTCCTCTAACCTCCCCCCCAGTCCTACTCTAACCCCCCCCCCCCCCCAAATTTTTGTCAAACCTTTTGCGCCTGCCAGCAGCCTGCCGGCACGCAATCCTCCAACACAGCATCAAATGGCCGCTGTGTCGGAGGCCTCTGGTCCCGCCCCCGGACCGCCCGCCCGCCCATGCCCCACCCCCAGTCTGCTCCTTTTTTCAAGCCCTGGGACTTAGACGCCGGGCCTTTATAAAAGAGGCTTGGCACGCATAAGGCACTCTACGCATGTAAAGCTTTTAAAATCCGGCCCATTATGTTCAGTTCTGAAGACCCCATCTCAAAAAGGATAGGGACAGAATGGAAGCAGTCCAAAGAAAGGTGACCAAGATGGTTTGGGGTTTGTTCAGAAAGCCATATGAGATAATACTGGAAGACCTTAATATGTACACCCTGGATGAGAGAAGAGACAGCGAAGATACGATACTGACCTTCAAATACCTGAAAGAAATTAATGATGTGCAAAAATCAAATCTTTCCCAATGGAAAGAAGGCCACAAAACTAGACTTCCCAATATGAAACTCCAAGTGAGAAGACTCAAAAACAATGTCAGAAAATATTTCTTCATGGAGAGGGTGGTAGATGTATGGAATACCCTCCCAGAAAAGATGTTGAAGAAGAGAAAAGTAATGGAATTCAAAAGGCGTGGGACAAATAGAAAGTTCCTGCTGGCTAGAGAATGGAAATGATGAAATGGGGTAAGGTTACTATTACACCTAAAATTCACATTTCTGCTTGGTTGTAACCTGCACAGAATAACAGTTGCTATTACCCTGAACAGAAGGCTTGGGACTAGCCTGCTGAACAGCAGTTGCTAGTACCATTAGAAAAGGCTTGGGGATAGCCTGTACAGAGCAGCAGTTGCTACTATCCTTAAAATAATAATTTTAATTTTTTTTTTTTTAAAGAACTTGCTGGGAGGACTGGAAGGACCATTTTGGTCTTTATCTGCCATCATTCACTATGTTACTATGTTAAACCTCTCACAGAACATTATACATGCATGCTTTCTACACTTTGTGATCCATGGGTGAAAGGGAGTTTCTACCTCCAGTTCCAGTATTTCACATTCACGAAAGAGATACTGGTAGAGAAGGTCTGTCAAGTGAAGCGCTAGAGGCAGAGTTAGGGATGCAGCACAGGAAACAGTGGCCAATTCAGAGAGTAGTGCAAGCAAGTTAAACACCCTATCGGCAACCACTTCCTTCTTACCTCAATATGCCAAAGCCATGCTGCTCACAAAGAGCCATTTTTCTTGGGTGGTAAGAAAGACACTGTTCACTGTAGTAAAGGAGCATCCAGCACAAAGACATGGACACAGATGCACTGTTATATTGGGCACCAAATCCACTGTCTGGCCAGACATATAGCCAGAGTGGCTCAGCACTATCTTTCCTACCCACCAGCAAGCGTGCGCAGTGAACATGGCTTCTCGATAACAGGGACATTGTGATCCCTCATTGCTCAAAGCTGGTGCCCCAGTTGATGAAAAAGCTGGTGTTTTTTAAAATCAGTCTGCCTTTGCATGGGTTTCCAGATTTTCCATGTAAATGGCAAAATGAATAAAATATCTTGAAGGCCTTGCTGCCGCTCTGCCTACCTGCCAAGCCCTGGGTCTTCATGACACTTTTTCATTTATTTTCTCCCTCTATCATTGCCTTGAGAATTTTCTGTTTCTTCTGGTGCTTTGTTCCCCCTTCATGGTGTTTTCAACTATTAATTCCACATTTGATGCCATTTTACTCCTCTCATACAGCTTGGAGGGTTCATGCCACTGTTGCTGGTTCCCTCTTTTGAAGCCTTGGGGTGTTCTTCCCACTCTTGATTTCATTATTGATTCTACAGGGGTTTTTTGTCCCCACAACATAAATGTGAAATACAAGTTTCTCCTCCCACTGCACTTGTTTTGCTGTTCTTCATTTTCTTCTACCCCTCTACAGTATATATGGTATATAAAACTCATCAAATAAATAAATAAATACAGTCCAGCCTGGTTCTCCTATTCTGTTTGTTGATTACACTAGAGTGGTTTGTCCAGAAAAGTCTTCAGTCAGAAGGAAGAAATAAAGACAGAACATAAAACATACGCAGGAGAAATCATTTCCATGTTCTGAATGTGGTAAAAGTTTCAGAAAGAAGGGAGAACTAAAGCAACACATGAAAATCAACAAAGGGAAGAGACTGTGTTCAGCAATAGAATATAGTAAAACCTAATATTTGTGTTGTCCAGTCTTCTGCCACTATGTGGATTCTGGGTTATCTGTTCAACTCCCTTATCTGAAGTTTAAAAATTGCATTGTGATGTATCAATTCCTTTTATTCATTACTAGACTGATATGGTTTCTCTATATTGTTGGAATTGTATCACTTTGCTTATAAATAAAAAATAATTTAAAAATTAAAAAAAAAATTGTTCAACCTTTTTTAATAAAGCAAACCTCACAACTTACCAGGGAAACCACACTGATGAGAAACCATTGACATGTTCTGATTATGACTAAAGATTTATTTGGAAAGCAAATTTTACAAGATGCCCATAATTCCACCTAATAGCAAAATTAAGCTCAAGAAGGGAATTAAATAAAAGCTCATTTTATTTATTTATTCATGTATTTGATTTATGTTGTACGTCCTGTCACAGAAATAATACTCCAATCCAAAAATCCACGGATGAGGGTAACTAAACCTAGTAACATCAACCAACCCACATCAAATATTTTCCTATTTTTTCTTTCTTTATATCCTTTAAACCATTGAAAAAAATATCCCAAAACAGGGTCATCAATATTTCTTCATTGAAACGTGGCCTCGTTGGGTAAAAACGCATCTGCGAATTGAAGTCTCAGCGTCTATATCAAGCTAAGAACTTTTTGTCTGTCTATTCAGACAGTGAAAACATAAGAAGCAAATTTGTTGGTGAACTGTTCTCATTTGTTTGTCAAGGATTTACTTTTCAAAACTTTTTTACAAAAAAAACAATATAACAAAAAAAGGGTTTTGTGATAAATAATAAATTAAATATAGGGGAATGGTGGTCTGATCATGATTAAAAATAATAATGAGGTTAACCTGGATGGTTCCTTGAAAAGTTTATGAAACAACCACTTTCCTCTTAATTACATTTTTGGTCAAAAGAAATTTTTTGTGAAAAGGGGATTCTTGTTTTCAATGAAGAAATATTGATGAACCTGTTTTTGGGTATTTTTTCAATGGTTTAAAGGATATAAAGAAAGAAAAAATAGGAAAATATTTGATGTGGGTTGTTTGATGTTACTACAGAAATAATACTGGCAACAGATTATTCTCTTGTACTAAATCTGACAAGTGGCATGTACTTCCACGGGAAGACAAACATTTCTCATGCCAGTCTGCCTTGCTTTTATACACCTCATGCTACACCTTGAGGTACTTTCTGCCATTCTGCCTTGCTGCTAGACACTATACCTTGGGGTGTTCTTCCCCCTCTGGCAGGCTGCTTTTCCCCTCTTATGATACTTTTGTGTGTTGATGCCACTCTTTGTACTGCTTTGTCCCTTTATCTGTTCCTTGGGATTTTTTCTGCCACCTTTTCTGTTTCGTTCCTCCTTCATGGTGCCTTAGGATGTTAATGCCATTCTTGGTGCCACTTTGCCTTTCATATACTGCCTTTGAGGGTTCATGTCACTGTTGGTGTCCCTTTTTGAAGCATTGGGGTATCTGGCCACTCTTGCTGCTGCTTTGCTCCTCTCACAATGCCTTGGAGAACTCCTGCCACTACTGGTACCCCTTTTCCCCTTTACATTACCTTAGGCTATTCATACCACTTTTGGTGCCACTGTGCCATAGCCTAGGTACCTTGGAATTCTTTCCCCCTTCTCATGATGACTTCCCTCAAATTTCATGAGAACTGATGAGAAAACCCCAGTTCTGGAGCCGAAAAATAGGTTGCAGTGCTTCCCTCATTGACTTTAATGGCAAACAAATGAACAGAGTCAAGAATTTGCTTTATTTTTAACTGAACCATATTTTCTGCTGGTGCGATATGACTAGTGATGTTGTTAGATTTTTTTTCTTCCATTGCTTTTGAAAATCTTTGGACAGTACACAAGTATTTACCCTTCCTTTTCCCCTCATCACACCCTGGGTAACCTGTACATGTCCTTGAATATTTAGTAGTATTAAAATGAACTTGGCAGTTCTGTTTTGTTTTTTTGAGCTATCTTGTAACATTTGTTTTTCTAATACTTTCATTTTTAAACTCGCAAAGATAGTGCTGTAAATGTGTTTGTGGAGGCAAACTGTCCTTGTGCGTTGAAACTTGTAAGAATTGTTCTGCCCTCATAAGTATGTTGAGAGAGAGGTTACACTGTGTTAAAATCTGTGCTATGTATAGGATAGTAACCAAAACTGTGGCGTAGAACAAGCCAGCATAAAGTTTCTACCTCCCTACTGGTGCACTTTTTTTCATTTTTTTCTCCATTTATAAAGATGTGTTCTTATCTGGGTCCAGAAGGAAAATGAAATCTTTTTTTTTTTTTTTTTTTTGTGTGTGTGTGTAGGGAAGTGTATCACACCAAGCGAATGCAGCATGTCATCTCAGTGAAGTGGTCCTCTGACAACAAGTATATCCTCTGTGGGTCTGATGAGATGAATATTCGAATATGGAAGGCGAATGCTTCAGAAAAACTTGGTGTGGTAAGGAACCCTTGTATGTTTTTCCGGACTGATACAAGGCAGATAAAAACTGTCCTCTTCATATGCTGCATTCCTGGTCCATCAAAAGACCACCCAATGCGGTTTGCAGCAAGTCAAAAAAATACATTGTCAATCAAATATTATACATACAAACTGTGGGGCGGATTTTAAAACGGTTACGCGCATAAGTTACGCGCGTATACCTTAAAAAACCCCCACTGCGAGCGCCGAGCCTATTTTGCATAGGCTCGGCGGCGCGCACAATCCCCGGGACGCGTGTTGGGGGGGTGGCGCGACGTTCGGAGCGTTCTGGGGGGTGGTGCCAGCCCGGGGGCGTTCCAGGGGGCGTGGCCGAGGCCTCCGGACCAGCCCCTGGATCGGGTGATGGCGCGCGCGAGTTATGCCTGCCTCGAGCAGGGGTAACTTTTGCGATACAGGTGGGGGGGTTTAGATAGGGCTGGGGGGGTTGGTTAGGTAGGGGAAGGTGGGGGGAGGCGTAAGGAACGGGCAGCACGCGCAGGGTGCACAAATGTGCACCCCCTTGCGCACGCCGACCCCAGATTTTAAAAGATACGCACGGCTATGCGCGTATCTATTGAAATCGGCGTTCTTTTGTTTGCGCCTGGTGTGCGAACATAAGTACGCGCTCGTGCTTTTTTAAAAAATGTACCCCTGTATGTATTGACAAAATAAACATAGCATAATCATATACTGTATTTCTAATTTAAATGTTCAGTGTGATGCTCTGCAGTCTTTTTCTTTGTTTCCTGAAATTTTGAACAAACTTTTTGCAGACTTAGACATTTCAACTCCGCTTTCATATTTTCACAGTACCTGTGTTCATGTCATTGCAAAAATAGAAGATTCACAGTTGTGTTGATCCAAACATCAAAAACAGGTTTATTATGTCAGAGTAGAAAACTATGAACTTTTTCCTTCAAAATCCAACTGTACAGCATCAAGATAGATTCATCTTTCAGATAATGATTAATTTGGCTTTAAAGCAAAATCAAATCCTTTTCAAAACCGTCTGTCCACATAAAGCAGACTGATGAGCTCTTGAGATTGAGCTCAGAGAGAATTATAGATGTCAAAGTAAAATGGATCTTGCATGAACTAAAAAGCGACTTGAAACTTTCAAAATCTGAAATATGCTTGTGAAATGTGCTGAGATGTTCCAACCAAGTCATACAGTGTTGTTTAAGAGAAAGTAGGAAATTCTCAACTGTGCTAACTACAGTGTTTAAGAATTTGATTACTCAGACTATTGTCAATCAGAATTTGTTTTTAATCAGAGCAAGGATCCATTAAGTTTATCTAAAGTTAGAGATTGTAATGAATTTTATTAATTATAATCTAATTGATCTAGTTTAGTTTTTGTTTATTAACTTGTTATACCATCTTTCAGAGACAGTCAAAGCAGTAGCAATTGCTTCATCACAGGCCGATGCAATAAAACCTGCGGGAGAGCCGGTGCTCTTTGAGCACCCGTTCTCCCAATGCGCACCCAGGCACCTCTCCTGAGCGCACGATTCTCTTTTTAAATTAGGGCCTGTTCTAATAAGGAGGCGCTAGGGACAGTAGTGCGTCCCTAGCGCCTCATTAGCGGAAGCGGTGGCTGTCAGTGGGTCCGACAACTGACGCTTAATTTTACTGGCGTCTGTTTTCGAACCCGCTGACAGCCACGGGTTCAGAAAATGGATGCCAGCAAAATTGAGCATTCGTTTTCGAACCCACTGACCTGCGGGCAGATTTTTTTTTTTTCCAAGAAGTTTTTGTTTTTGTTATTTTTGGGGTCTCCGACTTAATATCGCTATGATATTAAGTCGGAGGGTGTACAGAAAAGCATTTTTTTCTGCTTTCCTGTACACTTACCCGGTGATGTCTATGGTTAACGCCTGTCTTTAGGCAGGCGCTAATTTCTGAGAGTAAAATGTGCGGCGTGGCCGCACATATTACTTTCAGTATCCCAGGCGACTAACTAATAGGCTCATCAACATGCATTTGCTATTAGTTTTCACAAGTTTGGCTGCACATTTTCAAGGCACTATTACCCCCTTACAGTCGAAAATGTGCATCCAAACGCGTGCTAAATGGTGCGCTCGGCCAAGCGCACCATACTGAATCGGCCTGTATGTTAGGACAGTTCTATGCAATTTCACAGTTTCTAAAGTAGCACAACAGATCATTGGACTGCACAGATATTTTAATTCCCCTAGACATCTAAGAGTATCACATTCTTAATAATGCACCATACTGGCAAACGGTTAAAAGAGCTGCATAGTTTCTCTCTATTGAGATATCAACATCTGGGTACAGGTCTGGAATGCTCAATGGATTGGTGCAGGCATCTCTTCGAACACCTGAGATCAGGCGGTTTTGCAGGCAGGATCATTCATGCTGGTCCCAGGGGTGTTGTCTGTTCCTGACAGGCTCTCAATGACTGGTTCCTTTGTTTCACTTACTTTTATAGTACATGAACAGGCATAGTCAATAGATAAGGGCCAAACAGCTTTTGATTAGAAGATTCTCCCTTTTACCATAGAAAACATATTTTGTAATGTATGCATTTCTCAGTTGTGTTGCATATAGAAGAATACCCATAGTATTTTGCTGTCCTTTCTTCCATCTTGGTTTGAGTCATAGAGAACAAGCTCTTTTAAGATATGCTCAGAAAATTGTGGCCTGAATTGTCTCTATAGCTGCTATTCAAAATCAGCATTTTTCATACACTGTGCAAGTTTGGAAATTATGCGAAACCTTGACTCTTCATGTGGGCCACAAATAGTTTGTTTTGAAAGAAACCTTTGCACATACTGTTCCAAATTACAAATCAGCTTTTCCTGTCCCTCAAGTTCTATGTTCATTTCATTCAAGTTTATGGTGATGTCAGTCAAAAATTGTAAATCACATTATCACATCTTATCTTCAGTAATAGCGAAAGTTTGCTAACTTTCCTTTTTTGGCAGGAAATTCTCTCTATGTGGAATTACAGTTGACCCATAAATAAATTACTGGGAGAATGCAGAAGTCCTAACAGTTGCTCCTACTGTTGCTTGGTAGCCTCAGCGCAAATATCTCCTCCTTGCTCCAGCACCAGCTGCAGAATCAAGTGCTTCTTTCACTCCCACTGCAGCCATCTCTATGGTGGAAACAACTTTGTTGCACCCACAGCGATCATAACTGGTTTTGCCTCCTGAATGCAGCCTTTGACGCCTTAAACCTGTGGCTTTCACTACTAAACTGTCTTAAAATTCTCAGTGCAGACATTCACATTTGAATTGTTAACACAGATTCTGTATGAGAAATATTTTTCCAATCCATACGTCTCCAACATAAGAGTAAATACAGAGTATGCTTAATATTAGACTCCAAATTGTTTTCTATTAAAACCATTTTCCATACCAAAAATAATTTTTGAATATTGCTTCAAAAATTGAAAGAAATATATAAGTAATGAAAAGCATCAATTTGCAACATCTATATAGCCAGTTCATTGCATTTTGCTAATGTATTAGACACCCCTGCACTAGAAAATAGATTAAAAACAGTAATTAAAGAATACATATTGCTTACGTTCAAAGGAGCCGCTCCCCATGAATTTTTGAGTTAAGTCAGGTTACAACTGAGATAACACAGAAATGCCCTACAAATATATAAATTGTTTCCTTCTCATCTGTTCATGGAAGGTATTCCCAACTGTGCCTGATTTAATGAAAAAATAATCAAAGGAAAAAGCAGGAAGACATACAGCATCAGGCACAAAGTGTCCATAAAAGAGCAAATTACGACTGTTATTAATCTTTCAGCTTCCCGTTGACCAAATGAAGGTCAAGAGTTCCTAAAATGTAAATGTTCGGTTTTTTTTTTTGTTTTTTTTAAATCGCTGATTTCCGACACAAACATCTTGTTCCTTGTTGGGAAGTTTCATAGAAGGAAATATATTTAAAGAAGCATTTCATCTTCATCTCTTAAGACAAAATATTGTGCCAAAAAGAACAAAATGATATAGATTTCATAGCTTTGAGATGTCTAATAAACTGTTTTCTTGAAGAAAGATTTAGCTTTATTTTAAGAAGTTGTTCAACCAGGATTTTTTTTCATCTGAATTTCTTTTGCATTCTACGTTTCCTAAAGCATCTGTATCTGATTTTAACCTTTGAAAATAAAATGGTTGTCCATAATGATGTCCTACTAAGCCACGTCTTCGCTTCACAGTGAATGCAAAGGGACTGAAAAGTGAAAAACAGAAGATTATATTGATTCTCTGAAGTTGTGACTCGCCCATCATACAGATGGATAATATCATTGTTGCTCATTACTGATCGATGCTTTCTACAGCTTTTTAGTAATTTGTTGGAAAGAACCACTGGGCATATGCTTTACTTCATTTTTTTCCTGTAAGGGAAATGGGGGCAGTTTCCATTGCAGCAATGTTCAGCTTCAGCTCTCTTGCAGCAGTAATCTGCTTTTTTGGCAGAGTTCTTCAAAAGCAGTATGCCTCAGTGTTTTTTTTCCCCCTTTAGTCACCTAATCAAGTTTTCCGGCTTTTTTTCACATTTTGTTTTTCACTGAACTTGATCAGTGAGCCTGCTTTAGGCCCTTCTACTCATGTATTTTTCTTACTCAGGTTGACATCCTCTCTGTCAGAATTTCTTCTTCTGATTTTTATTTCATCAATTTTTTTTCATGATGTGCAAGAAGAAAGCCAGTGACTTCAAATTTTGCTCTGGCTGCAAGTAAAAGACATCTATCATGCATTATCACAAGATCTGCTGTAAGTGTCTAGAAGAGGATCACAATACATCCCATTTTAACATCTATCTGTTCAAGGATGTCACTAAGAGCTATCAAGATCCTCAAGATAATACTACTGTTCTAGCTTGAAGACAATAAGGGGTAGATTTTAAAAACATGCGCACATGTACACCCGATTTTATAACCTGCACGCGCAAGTTATAAAATCAAGGGTTGGTGCGCATAAGAGGATGCCCAATTTGAACACCTTGCATGCGCCGAGCCGCACTGCCTTCACCTGTTCCCTCCCCCCCCCCCCCCCCCCCCCCACCAAACCTACTCTAACCGCCCCCAAAATTTTTGCTTTACCTTTCGTGCCTGCCTCTGGGCAGGCGCAAGCTACGTGCGCCGGCCAACTGCCGGCACACAATCCCTTGACACAGCGGCAATGGCCGCTGTGTTGCAGGCCTCTGGCCCCGCCCCTTCCTGCCCCTTTAGTAAAGCCCCAGGACAGGAAAATCCGGCCCTAAGAGTCTGGGTCTGCTGAACTGACACTAAAGGCAGCACAAAAGCAAAATGATCATGGAACTGCACTGTCCTCTGAAGGCAAGGAGTTGCTAAAGAACGCACCAAGGGCCGGATTTTAATACCTACGCGCAGGTGTACATTTGCGCTCGCACAAATGTATGCCCGATTTTACAACATGCGCACAGCTGCGCGCATGTTATAAAATTCGGGGTCGGCGCACGCAAGTTGATGCACAACAGCACACCTTGCGCGCACCGAGCCCTTGGGGAGCCCTGCTGGCTTTCCCCGTTCCCTCCAAGGCCCCTCCGAAATTGGAGCGGCTTTGGAGGGAACTTTCCTTCCGTGCCTCCCTCCCTCCCTACCCCCCCCCCCCCCCCAATACCTTTATTTTATAAGTTGCACCTGCCTCTGGGGAAACATAGGGTGCGTGTGCCAGCCTATGGCTGGCCTGCGATCCTGGGCACAGCAGCAAATGGCTGCTGTGCCTGGAGGCTCCGGCCCTGGATTTCCCCGCCCCTTTTTTCAAGCCCCGGGACTTACATGTGTCCAGGGGCTTTACGCGCACTGCCAGGCCTTTTGAAAATAGGCCCAGTGCTCGTAAACCCCCCCTCCCCCCCTCCCCGCGTAAATCCTTGAAAATCTACCCCCAAGTTCTTTGGTGCCAAAGCCTAAAAAATAGGTCAAAAGGCTGAGAAATATTCCTGTCTCCAGCTCACACTGAGCATTGAGCTCTTAATGCCCAATCATGGAGCTGAGAGGAAACAGCATTGACAGTGAAGAGTCACTGATGTTGATTCCCTTAATTATATAGGTTATGACCAAGTTCATACCATTGAATTTAAAGGTTAAAGAAGAATCTAGTGCACCTGTTTTTTGTTTCCTGAAATAACTGGATGTTCCCCCTCTCTTATTAGGAAATATGCAGAAGAATGTGTTGTGTAAATAAATGTGACCAGCATAAGCACAGAAAGATTTTAAATAAAATTTAAAAAAAGGTTCATTTTTTTTGTTCAAAATAAAGTGAGGTAAGAATCACACACAAATAAGGTTGATATCCTGCTTTGCTAGTAGTATAGCCCAGGGGTCAGCAAAGTTCCAAAAACTATGCAACATCTCTCAAGAAGAAGCTACGACAAGAGATCCTCTCAGGATGAGAGGTGGATGCTGGTGAAATCCTGCATCTGGTGGCAGGGGGTGGGTTTAGGAGATTTACTGGCCATCTGGTACAGTGTCCGTAAAGCACGCTGCTTCCTCCCTCTGTATTGCTCACAGGCCAGCTCTGCTTATCTTTCGTATTGCATGATTAGCAGAGCTGACCCATAAAATTTGAAAATGAGCATGGTGCCGGCCTTGTAAAGGGAGTGACTTGTTAAGAGGGCATGCATGCCAGGAGTTTCCAACCCCTGGTGTAGTCACTATGGTCCATATGTCCATATACCTTTCAAAAAAATGAACTTATAATTCAAGAGAGACAGGAATGAATCTTTTTTCTAGAAAAACGGGTACTAAGCTTGTGGTAGTCATTTTAAACTCTAAATTGTCATGAGTTCCTGTTTTTGTTGTTTTGATGTGAACCACAATAAAGTCCTTGTTAGCTCTTAGGTATCAAAAGTCATGTTAGCACCCATGATTAGCAGATGAGGCATGTTAATTGTGATCAGTTCTACAAAAACTGATCTGGATACAATGCAGCATAGTAAATGTGGTTCATAGACCTATTTACATCAGTTGAAAATGCAGCCTTCCATTCGCTAGCTTAAAGATCTAGAGGTCTTAAATAATCCCACAAAGAAACCTAGAATGGTGATTTCAAAACAAATCAAGAAAAATTAAGGCACTAGGTCTTCTAGCAAAAAACAAAGAAATATGACTCAGTAGTGGCAAGAGATATGAGAACCCTACAGCTCAAGTATGAGTGTGTGGAAATCTTAAAGAATCAATTGCTTACCCCAACAACTCATTTTTATGGTCACTGCTATAAAAAATGTTGTAGGTACTCTAGAAAACATGATGAGTCCTTGTAGATTTATCTACACAAACCAAGTATACCCAGACACAATCGATAAAGCCTTGTGTAACCATTTTACATTAATGTTTTTAATACAATACTCGTTATAGTCGCAACACTGGCCATTATTTTGGCTAATAGCCTGCCTCAAGGGAAATAGATTGTAAGCTCCATTAAGCAGGGACTGGCTTTTTGTGTTTGTGCAGTGCTGCATATGTTTATGTAGCACTATAAAAGTGCTAAGTAGTAGTAATAGAAAAGCTACTTAACTAGTGCAAATCTGTAGAAGTTTAGTCTTGGCCCTTACTGTCACAAAATACTATCAAACAAGGTCATAAACATGAAGGACAGCTCCTGACTCGTGTCCAGTAGGCATCAGTATATGCAGGTAAACTGCAGATGTCTTCTACTTTGGAGCCTATGTAATCATCTCTCGAAATTCTGAAAGGAAATGATGAAAAACCCAAAAAAATAGTTTAAAAAATAATACAAAATTTAAAGAAAAATGAAAAGATCCTTCTCGGCATTAAGCCCCCATGATTCTATAGTATGTAAACGGTGTATCCACCATTCAAGATACAACAAGCAGAGAGAAAAATTACCTCTCGTCAAGAAGGAAGTACACAATCCATGAAATCAAAAGGTCTGCAAAAACATGTTGATATGTTTGATAGTGAGCAGCCAGAGGACCCATGAACTCTTGAATGTGACAGGCAACTACAGTGTTCTCACAGCTAAGTTACAAAGAGTTTTATCCATATGCAGTTTATCCCAAGGGCAATGTATTACATAGAGAACACTTAAGGATTGACAATCTGTGGTGAACTTCAAAGGAATCATTGCAGGATAGCCAAGCTGTCAGTGTCCATAGAAACAGGAGCCAGAATCCCGACCACAAGGGTTATATCATCCCAAAGCCCTGTTAATCATTTGAGGGGATGTAGTGAACTCAGAGTGGACCTGAACATGGCATGCCTGCTTCGAGCAGGTGTAACTTTTGCAACAAAGGTAGGGGGGGTTAGATAGGGCTGGGGGAAGGGGAAGGTGGGGGAGGCGGAAGGAAAGTTCCCTCTGAGGCCTCTCTGATTTCGGAGCGGCTTCGGAGGGAACGGAGGCCGGCTGCGCAGCTCGGCGCGCGCAGGCTGCCGATTTTGGGCAGCCTTGCGCGCGCCGACCCCAGATTTTAACAGATACATGCGGCTACGCACGGATCTATTGAAATCCAGCGTGGGAGATCCAAGATGGCGTCTTACTGAGAGGACATGGCGTTTGGAGCTCCATAGTGTTTGCAAGAAATTACCTTCATTTTTACCTTCTGGGGATAGGCAGAAATGCCACACACCAAGCGAAAAGCTCGGGTCAAAGAGGCTTCCTCGAGTGTCTCTAGCCCGACCCTGCAGCAAACAACTATAGCGGAGTTTTATCCTCCGGCAGTAACTCCAGTGAGGCCCGCGCTAGCGACAGTTGGAGAGCAAACGCTGTCGCATGCGGCTGAAATAACTTTAAGCCCTGGAGCCCCGCTGACACCTCCCCCCCCGACATGGACACAGGCTGCGAACACTGAATCGCCTCTACAACGGAATGCGCTGGATGGGGTGAGTTCACCCGAGGGGTGTATCGCAGGGGAGAACTTAACTTTGCCTATGGAGGGAGGACGATTGGTGTCAACCCCGGTGGGGGGAGGGGAACCCTCCGAAAGCTTTGGAGCCGTAGGAGGAGAGAGAATGGCCTTGGAAAATTCCACAGAATTGCCTAGAGCTGAGGAAAATATAAATGTTGTCATACAAGCGATCTCTTTTCCGGAACTGAAACCGCTAGAAAAACCTGAGAATATTACCATGGAATCGTTATGGCTAGCTATAGCCACACTCCAAAACTCTTTAATGACGATATCAGGTCCTATGAAAAATATGCAAGAAATTTGTGGTAACTTGAAAGCGTCAGTGGAGAAACAAGAGAAGAAAATGATTCAAATGGAGGAGAAAGTAAATAAAATTGAAACTGTTCAAGATACGTTGATAAAAACTGATATTGTTATGAATAGGAGGTTAGAGATAATTGAAAACGGCTTGAGAGATACTAATATTAGAGTATTGAATTTTCCTAAATGCAATTCGATATCTCCAAAGGAACAATTCAAAAGTTATTTGAGAGATGTTCTTAAAATCACTTTGGAAGAACAACCTAAAATAATTAAAGCATATTTTGTGTCTGACCTCAAGGAAACATCTGAGAATCAAATGCGATCTGGTGAAAATGTATTACTAAATATTACTGAATTTCTAGAAACCACACAACAACAGCAATTAGAAGGAAGAGGAACTTTATTGGTAAAATTTTCAACACCATCGGATAGAGAAAATATTATGAAGAAGTTCTTACAAAATCGATCTGTTTTATATCTAAACCAGAAGGTTTGGATATACCCGGACGTTTCCAAGGAAACACAAAGAAAGAGAAAAAAATTCTTGACATTGTTACCTGCAGCTAGAAGTCATGGAGCCCAGATAATTCTGAGGTTCCCATGCAAATGCGTTATGAAAGTGTCTGGAAATAGATATGTTTTCTATGAGCCAGATCAGCTCGGCAATTTCTTACAATCACATCAGTGGACATCAGACCCAGGCTGAATCAGCGAATTAATACATAACTGCCTTACTCCCAGTTTTCTTTTATCATCTGTTTGTTAAATTGCTCTAAAGTGGAATGGATCTCCCCCCTGTTGTATAAAAGTGCCATAAGCAATTAGTAATATTATACTTTAGTTTTCCATCTCTATTCTAATATTTCCTTTAAAATTTTATTTGATGGTACTATTAGAGAATTGGATAATTGTAAAAAGATACCTTAAATAATGAAATCCAGCGTACTTTTGTTTGCGCTGGTGCGCGAACAAAAGTACACGCGCGGGTACCTTTATAAAATCTACCCCTTTACTTACTGTATCGCGCAGGAATGACTAATAGGGCCATCAACATGCATTTGCATGTTGCGGGTGCTATTAGTCTCGGGGGGGGGGGGGGGGGGTTGGATGCACGTTTTCGACTGAATAAGGGGTAAAGCTAGCGCGTCGAAAACGTGCGTCCAAATGCCGGTTAACAGTGCGCTCCACGGAGCGCACTGTACTGTATCGGCCTGACTGTTGGTTAGCTAATTGACCTGTCAGCTGCTAATACTGTTTTTTTTTTTTCTTTTTGTGTTTGTTTTGTTGGTTGGTTATATGTTTGTTTTTGTTTTTATGAGGTATTTTATATGAATATGATTTGTACATCACGTAGAGTTTTTTTGAGTTAGGCATCTAATAAATGTAATAAAATAAATACATTGCTCAACAGAATAGGGAAGGAGGGTGAGAAGAAACTTAAAGACTTCAAGACAGGGTGAGATCAGGACTGCTCAAGGTGTGGGGGTTGGAGGAGTATTGATTTTTCTGTTTTGAACAAAGAAAAGTCAGTTTGCAATCCAAATGTGTCAAGACTAGTACTACTAATCATTTCTATAATGCTACCAGATGTATGCAGCACTTAACATTTCTTATGTATATCTGTAATGTTGGCTCAAATCACGCTCCATTGAGCCCAGCATTCTGTCTGCGACAGTGGACAATCTGGCTCACAAGAACCTAGCAGATCTCAAAAAGTAGATATATTTCTTGTTGCTTACTCCCAGAAATCGTTTTGCGTATGTGAATGCTCAAAATGTTGTTATTCGACTCACAGACCTGGAAGCCATCATGACAGAGGCAGACATCCCACATAGTTGTAATCACTGAGTCTTGATGTAATGGAAACTGGGATTGGTATGTAATCACCCCAGGCTATAATATTTTCAGAAGAAACAGTAGAGAAAAGGAGAGAGGGAGGAATAGCTCTATATATTAGGAATACAACAGTACTGAAATAAAGGGAGAGAAAAGATAAGATGAATTGCTATAGCCTGTCTTGGAAAAATCTAAGAACATTTTCAAGTACATAGCAGTATTATACAGACCTCCAGCACAGGGGAAGGAGATGGATTCAGATATAAGATGCATCACAAGGATGGTATGCCAAGAGGAGGTCCTGCTTGTAGGTAACTTCAGCCTACTGGATGTGGTCTGGAAGCTACCTGCTGAAATGAAACGGAGAAGTACTGGATGCCCCACAAGAGGTATTCCTCAGACAGTTAGAGAAAGAGTCCCTTCGAGGGGAGGCTTTGCTGAATCTGGTACTGATAAATGGAAACCGTGTTAATCTAGAGAAAATCTACAGTGAAGTGATCACCATGCTCTGTGACTGCGTATTCAATTCTGACCTAAATCATACTAAGACTATGATCTTGGACTTCAGGAGAGCTGACTTAAGAGGATGAATGACGATGTTGAGAAGGCCCTACTAGTACTCTGAGAGCTGAAGTGTACAGTGGAACTTTGGCAATAAAAGAGACCAACAAATCTTTGTGTAAGGTGAGTTAACGAGTAAAAAAAAAAGATAAAAACCAATATGATTCTTTAAAAAGAAACCAGAAATAGTAAGAGAAAAAAGGTTGGTATTCAAAAAAAAGCAAAAAAAGGTGGAGGTCAGGCAGATATGTCATAAAAACAAAGGGACGGCAGGAAGGGTAGCTAGAAGAGTCTGGTTTTAGCCTGATCTTCTCCTGGAAGGACGTTATACAGTAGCTTGCAGAATAATTTGACCTGCTTAAAAGTCAGCAGATTTGCACGGATTACAAATGACATTTACATAGATTGTTTCAGACAGTATGTTTATTGCAAACCAGTATGCTCTTAAAATAAATTTTCAAAGTCACAATTCATTATTTCTCTGCATTTTTGTAAAGTGCAGAAGGTGAAATTTTCCATAGAAAAGAAAATTCAAAACAAGGGGTCAAAGTTTCAGGGAGGAAGGCTCAAAGGAGGCATGGAAAAATACTTCTTTACTGAAAGGGTGGTAGATACATGGAATAGGTTATCAGCAGAGTTAATTGCAACCAAAACTGAGACAGAATTTAAATATGCTTAGGATAGAGAGTACAGTAATAAGGTAGGGGCTAATGGGCAGATTTTAAAAAGTACGTGCGCGCATACTTTTGTTCGCACAACCGGCGCAAACAAAAGTATGCCGGATTTTAAAAGATACGCGCCGAGCCGCACAGCCTGCCTCTGTTCCCTCTCTCTCTCTCTCCCTCTCTCTCTCTCTCTCTCTCCACCCAGTGGTCATATGCAGGAAATACAACAGGTCTGGCTCCTATCGCAAATTCAGATAACGTTATCGCAATGTGCACTAACTTAGCTCTTTGCATAGGTAATTAGCGCAATTTGCGATAAACTGAATTTTTGCATAAACCATGCCCCTTTTACAATCGCATGCGGTACTTAACGCATTTTGATAAATCCATGCCTGAGGCCGTTAGGACTTTTAATCATTTGCGGTCTTAAAAAAGGAAAGATTTTCAAAAACGATGGTGATATATTAATTTTGTATATATTTTATATTCAGGCTCAAGCGTACTCGAGCCCTCCTCTCTAGCTCGACAACAGCCAGTTTCGCATTCATAAACTTGTGCTCCTACCATGTGACAGGGGCCGACCAATAGCACCAGTATTCCTGTGACATAAGGCTATTGGCGCCATTTTGAATACTGGAGGTCGACGGCCCGAGTGCAGGAGATCACTCCCGGACCCCCGCTGCACCACCAGGGACTTTTGGCAAGTCTTGGGGGGGGGGGGTCAGGAGAGAGGGGGGTTGTAGTTAGTTGTTTTTTTTTTTGTTGTTTTTTTTTTTTTTTTTTTTTTAAATATTCGCTCCATAAGACGCACAGACATTTTCCCCACACTTTTGGGGGGAAAAAGGTGCGTCTAATGGAGAGAAAAATACAGTAATCTGAAAATACTTGTGTGCATTCTTGAATTCATTAGTTTGCTGATACCTCCATTAGTTCACTCAGTCCTTCTCCAATTCACCTAGACCCTTTAGCATTTCACCCTGAACTCCCACTCAAAAACTGCACACAAATGAAAAGTCTGATTTTAATTGGGCAAGTTCAATAGAAGGGGTAAAAATATTCAGACAAGTTCAGTGATATATATGCATATACTGTACCTCTTACAAAACAGAAACTTGTGCATGTACTTCTGAACCCTGCCCCAGAAGGGCAACACACCACCCCTTTTTTCTCTGGTAAAATACATGTGCCATACATATAGAAACATGGAAATGACAGCAGAAAAGGACCGATGGGCCAGTCAGCCTGCCCAGCAAGCTGCCGTGCTGTGCAGGTTACCTCCATGTATCAGTCAGTTTTGTTTGCATGCTTTGCTTATGGACTTGGCCACAGAAGTAATCCAGTGTTTATTTCTTAATGTTTGAGCATCAGTATCCCAGACTGGAAAAAAGTCATGGCTTGTGTTGGTTGTCCCTGAATCCAAATTCCTCTTTCCTTTCAGCCCCCATCCTACAAAACAGAGAGCAATGTTGCAGATGCATCAAAAGCATTAAGGGTAGTAATCCCATGCTTCTATTAAGGGTAGTAACCGCTGCACTGTGCTGGTTACCCCCATGCTCATCAGTTCCGCAGACCGTAAAAGGCCGGGGCCCTCGATGGTTGCTGTCTAAATCCAATTCCCCTTTTCCCTTGCTGTTGAAGCAGAGAGCAATGTTGGAGTTGCATCAAAAGTATCAAGGTTTATTTGGTTAAGGGTAGTAACCGCTGCACCAGCAAGTTACCCCTATGCATGCTTTCTTCATTTCCTTTAGTACTTGGCCTTAGAAGCAGTCTTGTGCTTTTTTCCTTATGTCCGCTTAACAGTATCCCAGACCGTGGAAGTCGGGGCCCTAGGTTGTCTGATGAATCAAATTCTTCCTATCCCCCTGCCATTTAAGACCTAACAATGATGCAGTTAGAGTAAAAGCATCAAAGCATAGTGGTTAAAGTTAGCAATTTCCATGCTTTCTGCTAAGGGTAGTAACCATTGTACCAGAAAGTTACCCCCCTGCACGCTTATCTCATTTCTGTCTTCTAGCCTTTAGAGATGCACAGTGTTTATCCCATGCCTCTTTGAATTCTTTGACTGTTTACTTCTTCACTACCTCCTCCGGAAGGGCATTCCAGGCCTCCACTACCCTCTCTGAAGAAATATTTCCTGACGTTGGGTCTCAGTCATCCCCCCTGGAGTTTCATTTTGTGACCCCTAGTTCTATTGTTTTCTTTCCAGGGGAAAAGGTTCGAAGTTCATACATGCAAATGCTTGACCTCCCGAGTTTTAAAAATAGCATATATATGCCATTTTTTACAAGCAAAACATCTGTAAAAACTCACCCTAAATGTCAGGATTATAATCATGGCGGCTCACTGCAGGTTACCTCAGCTATTTTGGAAGCCTTATACAGCTAGTATTGCTGATATTAGGGTTGTAATCATTGTTGCTCTGTGCTGATTTTCCCAACCTATTTTTGAAGCAGATGATCACTCTCCACCCATTTGTTTGTATTTTCCCTCATTGGCTCCCTAAAATTTCATATGACTAACCAAACACTCTAGCCTCCTCAATTTCTTCTATCTCTTAGGGGCAGATTTTCAAAGGGGTATGTGCGTCGAGCCTATGTTGCATAGGCTGCCGGGGCGCGCAAGTCCCGGGGCTTTCCTGGGGGGGCGTGTCGGGGGTGTATCGCGGCCGGCGTGCCATCAGGGGCGTTCCAGCCTGGAGGCATGGCCGCAGCCTCTGGCCCAGAACATGGCGTGCTGGCAGCCGGCCCGGTGAGGCAGGCATAACGTTTGGAATAAAGGTAGGGGAGGGAATTAGTTAGGGCCGGGGGGGTGTATTAGGGTGGGGGGAGGCGGAAGGAAAGTTCCCTCCGAGGCCGCTCTGATTTCTATGATGGCAGCAAAGTAGTTAAAAAAAAAAAAATTAAACAATGTGGGCTCAACAAAAGGTTGTAGGTGATACCTTTTTATTAGGCCAACAATACATGTGTGACTTTCAAGCGTTATTCTTTCTTCATCAGTTCAGTAAAGAAACAGTTCAGTTACACTGGGTTTGAATAGTACAGAGTTGTCTAGTTCTTAGGCTGCCTATATATGCCAATACAGCTTAGTAAAGGGAAGGTGGAGGGGGGGGGGGCTTGAATTTGGCAGGGGAGATGAAACAGTGAAACTATACATTTGAAAGAGTCTATTTCCGATAATGAGTGAGAAAGCCAATGTCCTTAAATCCACTTTGTTTCAAAGTGTTTGATCATCATAATTTCAAATGTTTTTCATTCTTGTGCACGCCTGAAGTTCCCTTTTCGTGTCTTGATTGTGAAGTGTTCATCCACTGAACTGTCATTCTGTTTTACTCTGGATTGTTATATGTATATGAAGATTGATTCTTGTCCTTAATGTAACATCCGTCACATTTTTACATTGGATCATGTATACAGCATTCACAGAGAAGCAAGAATGTGAACCTTTAATTTTGAATGTGTTTCCCATGTGGGTCACAGTACAGTCCTGTGATAAGTTCTGGCACAACTTGCATCATGGTTTCTTATAGGACTTTGTGCCATTTTCTTCTATTTAAATTTTTGCTTGGAGTGTATGCCCTATAAGTTTTTGTTTCAGGTTAGGAGGTTGCTGGAATGCAAGAATTGGGGGAATCAGGAATGTTTGAATTCATCCTCCAGTAATAGTGGGTGTTCAAGTTTCTAATAATTTTCCTTAGGCCTTCTTGTTCCGGATTGTATGTTGCTCCATGATTTTCCTTTCTTTGTATTGTAATAGGATTTCCCTGATGATGTGATTTTCTTGAAGATAATTTTGGGATGATTGCCCTTTTCTTTGTAGAATTCAGTTAGAGCTTTGAGGTCTTTATTCCTGTTCTTTGAATTGGAATAAATGCAGTGATATGCCACATGACTTTTTGTGTGTGTGTGAGGGATGGAAATCGGTGCTGTGAAGGTGGTTGCATCTGTCAATTGTTTTTTTATATACATGTTTGTAGATGTTCATTGTTGACTGAGACTCGGGTGTCTAAAAAGTTAATTCTTTCTATGGAATAGTCTTTTGCATCTAATTATGGGATGGAATGCATTGAAGGAGTTATAAATCTGCTTAAGGTGTTTCGCCTTCATTTTAAATCATGAAGATGTCTTAAATGTACCAATAATATCTGAAAGTTTTATTGTAGTAACCACTCAGGAATGTCTCTTCTAATTTTGACATAAAAAGGTTGACATATTGTGATTTCTAAGAAAGTAATGCCATTCTTGTACCTTCAGCAACTCTAACAAAGGGTTAATGGTAAATGGAGTTTTCTCTCAGGAGGGGATTGTTACTAACAGTCAGGTCAATCCAGTAAAATGCGGCCGCGTTTACCCCGCTCCTAACCCGCTTTCTACTCATTTTCCGGCCGCGTTAGCCCTTCCTGCGATCCACAATCCCCTTTAACCTACTCTTACCGCGTCCTTAAATCCCCGGGTAACCCCTTCTGCCCGCGGCATGTATATTACATGTAAACGATCGAATTAGCTATTCCCTACCATCCAGTAACGCGCGCCCCGACTATCGCTTTTTTACCCTGCCGTTTTGCCGCGCGTTTAACCTGCTAACTTACCGCCTACCCTTACCCTTGCGTTAGAGGCAGGGGTAAGGGTAGGCGGCAAACTTTCCCCCAGCCCCCGCTCACCTGCCCTGGCCGCGTCCATGGGTGCTGGTCTCCGGGGCAGCCCCAGTCCTCTCCCCTCCTCCTGAAGCAACAAAAGCGAAAAAAATCGAAAAAGCGAAAAAAAAAGTTGCAAGAGAGAGAATGGAGAGAGGACGGGCAATCCTACGCTCGGGATTGCCAGTCCTCTCTCCCCTCCTCCTGAGGCAAGGCGCGAAAAGCAGCCTTGCTCCGGGAGGAGGGGAGAGAGGACTGGCAGTGTAAAGCGACGAAGCGACTTACTTTTTTTGCAGCCCCCCTCCGGAGACGGACATCGGCGAGGACGACCGCGGCTCCCCTGCCTCCAGCTGCCCGCGAAGATGGACGCCTGCATGGGCGAAAGCGGCCCCTGTTCGTGAAATTGGGCCGCTCAAGGCGTGACGTCACGACGTTTGGCGTCACGGCATGTGACGTCACGTCTTGAGCGGCCCAATTGCACGCACAGGGGCCGCTTTCGCCCGTGCGATGAGTCTATCTTCGCGGGCAGCTGTAGGGAGGGGAGCCGCGGTCGTCCTCGCCGATGTCCGTCTCCCGAGGGGGGCTGCAAAAAAAGTAAGTCGCTTCGTCGCTTTACACTGCCGTCCTCTCTCCCCTCCTCCCAGAGCAAGGCTGCTTTTCGCGCCTTGCCTCAAGAGGAGGGGAGAGAGGACTGGCAATCCCGAGCGTAGGATTGCCCGTCCTCTCTCCCCTCTCTCTTGCTACTTTTTTTTTTCGCTTTTTTTCCGCTTTCGTTGCTTGCTTTGGGAGGAGGGGAGAGAGGGCTGACAATCCCGAGCATCGGAGAACTGTCCACTTCCTGGTACCTGTCATTTCAAATGTCATTTGAAATGACAGATACCAGCATGTCCGTGAAGCATTAGGCCCGCGCACCCAGGTTACTGTATAGGCGCTGTATAGCGCTCTATACAGTAAAATGGGTTGCGCGGGCCTAACGCTTCACGGACGCTTCTTAGACACAGCTTGCATTTGCAAGCTATTTACATACAGGATCGAGTGGTAGGTGAGCTGGACTGTGCATGCGGCAACTGCGGGTGCGCCGGGCACTAACGCAGCTCTTCCTACCACTCGTTACTGGATTGACCTGAGTGTGCCTCAGGGATTGTTGCTTGGACTGGTTCTTTTCAACATGTTTGTGAACGACATAACGAAGGGTTGTCTAGAAAGGTTTGTCTTTTCGCTGATGATGCCAAAATCTGTAACACAGTGGACAGCCAGGAAGGAGTGGAAAATAGGAGGAGGAATCTAAGGAAGTGCAAGGAATGGCCTAAGGTCTGGTGGCTAAGATTTAATGCTAAAATATTGCAGAGTAATGCATTTAGATTGCAAAAATTCAAGGGAAAGGTACAGTATTAGAGATGAAATTCTCATAAGCACAAAGGAAAAGTGGGATCTTAAGGTGGCCAAACAGGTAGATAAAGATTGCCAAGGAGGTAAAGAGAGGTGACAAAATATTTTTCAGATATATCAGTGAAAAGAGAAAAGTTCATAGTGGTATAGTGAAATTGAAAGGTGGAAAGGATCAATATGTGGAGAGAGATGAAGAAATGGCAGAAATATTAAATGAATACTTCAGTTCTGTGTTCACTAAAGAGGACCCTGGAGAAGGACCATCGCTAGTTAACAAGAAACTGGAGGGGAGTGGAGTAGATGTAACTCCATTTACAGTAGAAAATGTATGGGAAGAGCTGGAAAAACTGAAAGTGGACAAAGCCATGGGGCCTGATGAAGTGCATCCCAGGATACTGAGAGAACTCAGAGATGTGCTGGCGGGTCCGCTGTGTGACCTGTTCAATAGATCCCTAGAAACGGGAGTGGTGCCGAGTGATTGGAGAAGAGCGGTGGTGGTCCCGCTTCACAAGAGTGGGAACAGAGAAGAGGTTGGTAACTATAGACCGGTTAGCCTCACTTCGGTGGTGGGAAAAGTAAGGGAGTCACTGTTGAAAGAGAGAATAGTGAACTATCTACAGTCAGGAGAATTGCTGGACCAGAGGCAGCATGGATTCACCAGGGGAAGATCCTGTCAGACAAATCTGACTGGGTAACCAAGGAATTGGATCAAGGAAGGGCATTCAATGTCATCTACTTGGATTTCAGCAAAGCTTTTGATACGGTCCCGCACAGGAGACTGGTGAATAAAATGAGAAGCTTAGGAGTGAGTGTCAATGTGGTGGCCTGGATTGCAAACTGAAGGACAGAAAACAATGTGTGTTGGTAAATGGAACTCTCTCCGAAGAGAGAGCGGTGTTAAGTGGGGTACCGCAAGGATCGGTATTGGGACCGGTCCTGTTCAATATCTTTGTGAGCGATATTGCGGATGGGATAGAAGATAAGGTTTGTCTTTTTGCAGAGACACTAAGATCTGCAACAGAGTGGACACACCGGAAGGAGTGGAGAGAATTAGACGGGATTTAAGGAAGCTGGAAGAGTGGTCGAAGATATGGCAGCTGAGATTCAATGCCAAGAAGTGCAGAGTCATGCATATGGGGAGTGGAAATCCGAATGAACTGTATTCGATGGGGGGAGAAAGGCTGATGTGCATGGAGCAGGAGAGAGACCTTGGGGTGATAATGTCTAACGATCTGAAGTCGGCAAAACAATGTGACAAGGCGATAGCTAAAGCCAGAAGAATGCTGGGCTGCATAGAGAGAGGAATATAGAGTAGGAAAAGGGAAGTGATTATCCCCTTGTACAGGTCCTTGGTGAGGCCTCATCTGGAGTACTGTGTTCAGTTCTGGAGACTGTATCTCCAAAAAGACAGAGACAAGATGGAGGCGGTCCAGAGAAGGGCGACCAAAAAGGTAGAAGGTCTTCATCGAATGACTTATGAAGAGAGATTGAAGAATCTAAATATGTACACCCTGGAGGAAAGGAGGAGCAGAGGTGATATGATACAGACTTTCAGATACTTGAAAGGTTTTAATGATCCAAAGACGACAGACCTTTTCCGTCGGGGAAAAAAATCAGCAGAACCAGGGGTCACTATTTGAAGCTCCAGGGAGGAAGACTCAGAACCAATGTCAGGAAATATTTCTTCACAGAGAAGGTTGTGGATGCTTGGAATGCCCTTCCGGAGGAAGTGGTGAAGACCAGAACTGTGAAGGACGTCAAAGGGGCGTGGGATAAACACTGTTGATCCATAAAGTCTAGAGGACGTGAATGAATGTGGAAAAAAGGATTTGCATTCACAGAAAAGCAGGGAGTAGCGTGCTTGTTACAGCGGTTACTACCCCAAACCAAATAAGCCTGATACTTCACTTTCAATGCATATCCAGCTTAGCTCTCTGCTTCAACGGCAAGGGAGAAAGACTGATGCTTCACACATAATCAGCATGGCTCTCTGCTTCAATGGCAGGGGAGAAAGTCTGATGCTTCACTTTCAATGCATGTCCAGCATAACTCTCTGCTTCAACGGCAGGGAGAATAAAGAAAAGAGGATCTATATACAGACAACAACCAAAAAGGACTGAATTACATAGTCTGAGAAAACAAATAAGCATGGGTGTAGCTTGCTTATTGCGGCGGTTACTACCACTAACTAATTAAGCTAAATATTTCACATAGATGCAGTTCCAACACTGCTCTCTGCATTAATGGTGGGGATGGAAGGGAAATAGAACCAAAAGGTTACTAAGAGCCAAGAGTAACAGATAAGTATGAGAAATAAATGTGCAAAGCTTGGTGGGCAGACTGGATGGGCCGCTTGGTCTTCTTCTGCTGTCATTTCTATGTTTCATCATTTCTATGTTTCTATAAAGTAATGGTAAAAGCCAGAAAGATGCTTAGCTGCATAGGAAGAGGAATGGTCAGCAGAAAAAGGGAGATGATATTGCCTCTATAGAGGTCCCTGGTGAGACCTCACTTGGAATACTATGTATAATTCTGGAGACCACACCTTCAAAAGGATATAAATAAGATGGAGTCTGTCCAGAGGGTGGTTACTAAAATGGTCATTGGTCTTCGTTCTAAAGCATATGGGGATAGAGTTAAAGATCTAAACATGTATACCCTAGTGGAAAGACATGATAGGGGAGATATGATAGAGACATTCAAATATCTCAAAGGTTTCATTGCACAGGAGGTGAGCCTTTTTTAATGGAAAGGAGGCTCTATATTGAGGGGGTCATGATATGTTATTGAAAGGGGGTAGACTCAGGAGTAATCTTAGAAAATATTTCTTTACAGAGAGGATGGTGAATGTGTAGAATAGCCTCCCAGTGGAAGTGGTGGAGTCAAAAACAGAATCTGAGTTCAAGAAAGCATGGGATAAATGCAGGAGATTTTGAAGGAAGTGATGAGAATTATAATGCTAAATTAATTTGAAGGATGAGCAGCCTAGATGGACCATATGGTGTTTTTCTGCTGTCATGTTTATATGTTTCTGTGTAATGTTAGAGAAAGAATTGTGCCTTGAGGAACTCCACAACTTAATTGGGAGGGAGCAGAAATCTTACCATTTAATGAAACTGATTGTCGCCAATATCATCAACCTGTCTAATAAAATTTCATGATCTACTGTGTCAAAAGCAGCAATCAAATCTTAACAAGATCATCACTGAAGATTCACCTTTATCCAAGTATATTCTAAGGTCATCAGCCAATGAAACCAATGCTGTCTTCGTACTGTATCTCTTATGAAAACCAGATTGATAAAAATCTAGGCAGTTATTCTTATCCAGAAAAGCTTCAAGCTAGACCAGTACTACATGTTCAATTAATTTAGAAAGAATTGAAAGATTCACCACCAGTTGATAATTATCTACCAAATTAGGATCTAAAGAAGGCTTTTTTAAAAGTGGTTAAGCATGCTTAACAAGCCTTGGGACAAACTGGCTTCACCAAGGATAAATATATAATAGTAGCTAAAAATTCACCGAAAATAGCTACAGAAGCTTTAATCAAATTCGAAGGGCAAGCATTCAAGTAGCAAATTGTAGCCTGTGTTTTATTCAAGATGGCAACATCTATAATTTCCAAAGTGTCGAGAGGTTCAACTAATACTCAGAGTATCTAAGGCCATAGATGGTATCTCCAAACCCAAAAATGTTCTTTTTATCTATTGTCAATTGTTGTCTTCTTTTTGCCCTTATTTGTTGAAGACAATCCTTAGCTAGGGATTCTCACTCTTGTTACTGATGAACCTGCTTCAGAGAAAAGAAAGTTAATTTTCCGTAACCAATGTTCTTTTAAGACAGTGATGGTGAACTCCAGTACTCAAGTGCCACAAACAGGCCAGGTTTTCAGGACAATCCCCTTCAGAATTCTCCACAAGAGTCTCTCAATAGTCCACAAGACTCTACATAATCAAAATAATCACTGGCTAAACAACTCCCTACACTTCCATACCCCAAATAGACACACCAGATCCACCCACACCGGCACCTTACATATCCCCGCACCTAAACTCACACATCTAATCTCCACCAGAGACCGAGCTTTTTCCATTGCTGCCCCTCTCACTGGAACTCAGTGCCCCCTGATCTACGACTAGAGCCCTACACCCAGAAATTTAAAAAGAAATTAAAGACATGGCTCTTTAAACAGGCTTTCACTTAACTCCTCCCCCCTTTCGTTCTTCCGCCATTAAACAACTTCAAGCCATCTGTACATAGTTTCCTGTTAATATAATTCTAATTTTAATTTTTTAATTACTGTTGTATTGTTTCACATTCCTTACACTATCATTTTTCTCCCCACTAACTCTTATCTATCTAAGACACTAAGGGCCTTATTTTCTACACGTATCGCACGCGGTAAGGGACGTTTCGCACGCGAAATGTCCCTTTTCACGTGCGATACCAAAATGGGGGCGGAGTCGGCCCCAGAAAAGGAGGAGTCGGGGCGTCACCGAGGCCGACTCCGCGAAGCCGCCACGGACGACGGAAAGGTAAGGACCTTTTCGCGTCCTATTTCGCTCCCAATAGCTACACCTCCTATGGTGGCACTATTGGGTGCGAAACCGGCAGCGATCGCACCGCAACGATGCAATTGCTGCTGGCTAGCGCAGCCCCGCCCCCCGTTTCGGCCCCCCACCCCTCATTTCCTAAAGTATCGCAGGCCTGCGATATTTTAGAAAATGAGGCCCTAAGACACTAACTCTCCCCTTTATGTTGTTTGATGCAACTTGATTATATTGTTTCATGTAACTTATTTCTCCTCTCTTTCCTGCTCATTCTTGCTATCTGTTAATTGTAAACCAATGTGATGTACAAACAAACTTCGGTATATAAAAGCTCTAAATAAAATAAATAAATCTACAATTAATATGCATGAGAATGACTTGCATGCACTGCCTCCATGGTATGCAAATCTATCTCATGCATATTCTTTGTGGGTATCCTGAAAACCTGGCCTGTATGTGGTACTCCAAGATTAGAGTTTGCCTTCACTGTTTTAAGAGAGTTCACCAGTCACTCAAACTCACCCTCCTACCCTTGGAAGTTTCTCGATCCCTTTTCTAAACTTGGCTATACAGGACCTGAGAGTGGCTATGGAGCCAAGGTACAGTGGGAGGTCACACATAAGAACAGCAAAGATTTCATTTTGACGTTGGTTTCGCTTGGTGCCACACATGGTCGTGTGACCTAACCCTGTGACTGGTGACCTGCTTTCTGTAGAGTGCACCCATTAACAAAAAAATCTAATTTGCTTATTGGAAAGAAGACAAGCAATAGTCAAACTAAACCTTTAGTCTCTTAAAAATATGCACCTGAAAAATACAAATGTTTCTTGTGTAAGGAACATTTCTGAAAAACTTCCTTCTTTTTTTTTTTTAATACATCCTAGATTCTTTGATACATTAAAATATAAGATTTTTCTAGTCCTCAAAAAAGATGAGGTGATACTAAATCAGCAACAATTTGCTCGTCTTAAATTAAAGAAAATCATTGCTTTTAATTAAAATAAAAGCCTTTGAACTTGGATTATGTTGACAGTTTGCTGCACAGTGAGAAAGCTTGGGATTTATTGAGACAGAACCAGCTTTTTAGGCTGGCTCAGTAATACCTGAATATAAGAAAAACAATGCACTTATTTAACTGGTAATGGATGCTAGATTAGCGCTGTGTTGGAAGTGTATAAATAAAGGCAGTGATCTAAGTAGGGTACAATGATTTATCTTGTGGCTTGGAATTGTTATAACTTTTCTTTCAAAATCTTCCAAATACATTAAAAATTGGGTCTGTGCTCGTTCACAGTATATGCTATGTTTCTAAATTTAAACAGGGAGACTATATGGTCTAGGACTCATTAAAATAAACAATACATTCCACTCCCTAAATATGCCCTTTTTTCTTATCGTGGACGTTATCGATGCATTACGCATTTGATGAATCTAGGGGTTAGAATCATAATCAGGGTACTATCAAACTAGGGTGAGATAACATAGTACAAAATTTCATCTTTGTGAAACTTTCCTCACTCCAAATGATGACAAATCTTCACCAAGGTGTACTGTGCTGTTCTCACTCTGCATGAAAAACTGGCCCCTAAACCACCTCCAACACCTCAACTCGACCTATTAGATGGCCCTCCTATAGAGATATAAATAGTTGCACACTGTGAGGGCCTCCCCAGAGGCGCGCTCTCTCTACACTCCACTCCCCTCCTCCCTTTCTCTCTCCTTTCCCAAGCCCAGAAATGGCCAAAATGCAATTCTAAAAATTTATCGCGAATTGTGTTATGGCCATTTCGGGCATATCAAAAACCTAAAACCTGGAAAAAAGGTGTAGTTATTTCCAGCATTAAAACTGTGCAATATTGCCCCTCATTTTACTAAATTCTGCCCAAACTCCTCCGATCCCACCCCTTCCTAAAATGTGTATTTGCGCTGTGGGCTAGCGCTATTATTGTATGCAATATGATGTTAACGCATGCGTTATGACGTTAACTCATGCCTTAACACATTATTGTGTGCATTAACTCCATAACGCATTTTGATGAATGACTCGGTTAGCTCCTTAATTTGTGGACTTATATAAAAACATGATTTAATTTTTTTGTTTAGGTTTTTAATTCTTTTATTTATAGTTGAAATCTTTTGTATTCAGTTTATTCTTGCTATATTTTTGTAAATGTGTGTTAAAAACAAACAAATCAATTACTGATAAATTCCAGTGAAAATGAGAATGTTTAAGTGCAAATGTATGTTCTCTGTGATTCTGGGCCATATATGTTCAGCTTTCTAATTTTAATCACCACTTGTCTATCTGTGCAAGTTGTGCTGTTCTACCACAATTTTAATTAAAATAATTGACTTTCTCTGTGAAAGAGCAGGACAAAAATCAGCCAATCAAGTTGGTGACATCATTTGACAGTGCTATCGCAGATCTGCTCTCTAAGTTCAGAAGGAAACCTTTCTGAGCATGCACAGGAGTTCCCTGCGCTAGCCTCCTCAGTTCTTTGTTCTTTGCAAAAATGAAAGGATGCAAACCTGCTCTTTCTCACCATTAGCACACATTTTGTCAGGAAATTTCATGCTGAACTCATTTATTCTTTCATAAATCTTTGCTTTTCTTGATTGTGTTCAAGTTTCCTCAAATTTTATTTTATGTATATTATGATTTACTTCAGGTTAGGATGTCAAGCAAATGGCCATTTAAGTTATGTGCAAAATGTGGCCACAAAATTGCAGCTATTGATCTTCACATTCACTGTTTAAAATGTCTTATTCAGTCTCACATTACCACCAACTTCGATGCCAGTGATAAAAAGTCCCTGCAGGTCATTAGATACAGGCAGTATAAGTTGGGAGATTTCAATTGCCCCAATATTGACTGGGTAAATGTATCATCGGGACATGCTAGAGCGATAAAGTTCCTGGATGGAATAAATGACAGTTTTATTGAGCAATTGGTTCAGGAACCGACAAGAGAGGGAACAATTTTAGATCTAATTCTCAGTGGAGCACAGGATTTGGTAGGAGAGGTAACGGTGGTGGGGGCCCCTTGGCAATAGTGATCATAATATGATCAAATTTGGATTAGTGACTGGAATGGCGACAGTAAGCAAATTCATGGCTCTCGTGCTAAACTTTCAAAAGGGAAACTTTGATAAAATGAGAAAAATAGAAAAAAACTCAAAGGAGCAGCTACAAAGGTACAAAGTATGCAAGAGGTGTGGTCATTGTTAAATACCGTCCTAGAAGCACAGTCCAGATGTATTCCACACATAAAGAAAGGTGGAAGGAAGGCAAAACGATTACCAGCTTGGTTAAAAGGGGAGGTGAAAGAAGCTATTTTAGACAAAAGATATTCATTCAAAAATTGGAAGAAGGATCCAACAGAAGAAAATAGGATAATGCATAAGCATTGGCAAGTTAAATGTAAGACATTGATAAGACAGGCTAAAAGAGAATTTGAAAAGAAGTTGGCCATAGAGGCAAAAACTCACAGTAAAAACGTTTTTAAATATATCCGAAGAAGAAAGCCTATGAGTGAGTCAGTTGGACCGTTAAATGATTGAGGGGTTAAAGGGGCACTTAGAGAAGATAAGGCCATCACGGAAAGATTAAACAATTTCTTTGCTTCGGTGATTACCAAAGAGGATGTTGGGGAGATACCCGTACCAGAGAAGGTTTTCATGGGTAATGATTCAGATGGACTGAACCAAATCACGGTGAATCTGAAGAGTGGTAAATCACCTGGACTGGATGGTATACACCCCAGGGTTTTGAAGGAACTCATAAATGAAATTTCAGATCTATTATAAAAATTTGTAATCGATCATTAAAATCATCCATTGTACCTGAAGACTGGAGGGTGGCTAATGTAACCCCAATATTTAAAAAGGGCTCCAGGGGTGATCCAGGAAACTACAGACCAGTTAGCCTGACTTCAGTGCCAGGAAAAATAGTGGAAAGTGTTTTAAATATCAAAATCACAGAACATATAGAAAGACAAGGTTTAATGGAACAAAGTCAGCATGGCTTTACCCAAGGCAAGTCTTGCCTCACAAATCTGCTTCACTTTTTTGAAGGAGTTAATAAACATGTAGATAAAGGTGAACCAATAGATGTAGTGTATTTAGATTTTCAGAAGGCGTCTGACAAAGTTCCTCATGAGAGGCTTCTAGGAAAAATAAAAAGTCATGGAATAGATGGCGATGTCCTTTCGTGGATTACAAACTGGCTAAAAGATAAGAAACAGAGAGTAGGATTAAATGGACAATTTTCTCAGTGGAAGGGAGTGGGCAGTGGAGTGCCTCAGGGATCTGTATTGGGACCCATACTTTTCAATATATTTATAAATGATCTGGAAAGAAATACGACGAGTGAGATAATCAAATTTGCAGATGATACAAAATTGTTCAGAGTAGTTAAATCACCAGCAGATTGTGATAAATTGCAGGAAGAACTTGTGAGACTGAAAATTGGGCATCCAAATTGCAGATGAAATTTAATGTGGATAAATACAAGGTGATGCATATAGAGAAAAATAACCCATGCTATAAGTTACACAATGTTAGGTTCATATTAGGAGCTTCATAGCGGTTAACACATTGAAATCATCAGTTCAGTGTGCTGTGGCAGTCAAAAAAGCAAACAGAATGTTGGGAATTATTAGAAAGGGAATGGCGAATAAAACGGAAAATGTCATAATGCCTTTGTATCGCTCCATGGTGAGACCGCACCTTGAATACTATGTACAAGTCTGGTCGCCATATCTCAAAAAAGATATAGTTGCGATGGAGAAGGTACAGAGAAGGGTGACCAAAATGATAAAGGGGATGAAACAGCTCCTCTATGAGGAAAAACTAAAGAGGTTAGGACTTTTCAACTTGGAGAAGAGACGGCTTAGGGGGGATATGATAGAGGTGTTTAAAATCATGAGAAGTCTAGACGGGTAAATGTGAATCGGTTATTTACTCTTTCGGATAATAGAAAGACTAGGGGGCACTCCATGAAGTTAGCATGTGACACATTTAAAACTAATCGGAGAAAGTTCTTTTTCACTCAACGCACAATTAACCTCTGGAATTTGTTGCCAGACGATGTGGTTAGTGCAGTTAGTGTAACAGTTTTTAAAAAAGGATTGGATAAGTTCTTGGAGGAGAAGTCCGTTACTTGCTATTAATTAAGTTGACTTAGAAAATAGCCACTGCTATTACTAGCAACAGTAACCTGGAATAGACTTAGTTTTTGGATACTTGCCAGGTTCTTATGGCCTGGATTGGCCATTGTTGGAAACAGGATGCTGGGCTTGATGGACCCTTGGTCTGACCCAATATGGCATGTTCTTATTGACCTATGAAATGTCACCACTTGAAAAGAGTAGGTCTCTTTTCAGACGAACCAGAACCGAAGAGAAGAAAAGGATAGTTGCCTTAGCGCCATAAAGGGGAATCTAAATCCTCCCATTTTCAATGTTGAAGATAGGAAATGTCACCTTCTGCCTTTGAAATGCAGCACCAATACCAGAAAATGGTGCAGAAGCATCATGAGGCATTCGGCCCCATCCTCTTCCAGTTCCTCAGAACCACAGTCCCCATTAACACCAAAGAGTTTGGCACCAAAACCCACAGAACTGAAACATGTAGCACCAGAGCAGCTGGAATCGAAGTACCTGGCACTGGACCTGTTGGACTTGAGATGCAGGGCAACAAAGCAAATAGCACTATATGTGATATGCTGGTGTACATTTCATTTCCTCCTTCCCCTCCATCTATTGGGGCTGGCAGTGCTACAGACAGTTCTCTCTGTACATCCTCCTGTAACCACACAATTCAAATATTTCAGGGAAGACCACATGTTTTATCCACATAGTTAGACTTTTATTTGTCAGACTTTTCAGGACTAGCATTTAGTAGAAAATAAATAGTACCTATCTCTAACATCCTTGCTACTGAGCACCAGTTTATACTAAAAAAAGATCTACATCATTAGTGGCTTTAAACATGCCAACAACCTTAGCCTGCATCGGACTGCTGGGGAGGGCCTTGCTGCTGCCTGTGGCCTGAAGCGAGGTGCAGGGGGACCTGCTCTGTCTCGTGCCAAACGAGATCCGGGTCAGGAGGAGGGAGGTTCTGGAGCCCGGAGGCAGGACGGATCAGGGATACGGCAGTGCAAGAGTGCCAACCCCATCCCCCAGTTCCAGCTGCCCAATTATCAGGTGTCTGTGCCTGATAATGAGCCGGCTGGCACCAGGGTTATCTCTCCGAGGGTGAAGGAACCGAACGATGGAGAGGTGAGCCAGCTAGAGTACACAATGGAGGCACTTTTCGACAGCTGGTCCAATGACTACTTTGTTATCTAACGGCAGACGGGCAGCATGAGCACTATGAGGGCCCTGGACCGGGAGACCAAGGACACACATGTGCTGAGGGCGAACGTTGTGTATGGAGGGGCTCCCCGGAGATCCGCCACCACCTGCCTCACAGTCAGTGACACCAATGACCACTAGACTATTTTCGAGCAGTCCGAGTACCGGGAGAACATCCAGGAGAACATGGAATTGGGGCTATGAGGTCCTGACATCAGGGCCACCGATGGCAATGCCCCTTCCAATGCCAACATGCTTTATCGGCTGGTCAATGGAGACGGGGACAACGCTGTTTTTCAGATCAACTCCCGGGGGGGGGGTGAGAACCGGAGCACCTGTAGACTGAGAGTCCATAGCAGAATACCATTTGATGGTGGAGGCCAATGACCAGGGCAAAGATCCAGGCCCCAAAAAGTGCCACCGGTACAGTGAATATACTGGTGGAGGAGGAAAACAACAACTATCCACAGTTTAGTGGCAAAAGGTACTTAGTGCAGGTCCCTGAAAATGTGCCTGAGAGCACCCAGATCCTTCAGGTGCAGGCCTCGGACAGGCATCGGGGCAACAACGCTATCATCCATTATAGTATTGTCAGTCGTAACATCAAAGGCCAATTCTACATCCATTCTACCACTGGCAACATTAATGTTATCAACCCGCTGGATTACCAGATGACCAAGGAATACACTTTAAGGATCAAGGCCCAGGATGGTGGGCAGCCCCCACTTACCAACAGCACTGGTGTGGTGCAGATCCAGGTGGTGGACATAAATGACAATTCCCCCATTTTTGTGAGTACACCCTTCCAGGCCTCAGTCCTTGAAGATGTGCTTGAGGGCTATTCCGTATCCATAGCCAGGCTAATGATGCCGATACTGGGGACAATGCCCATATGGAGTACCGGCTGGTGGACATCACATCTAACTGCCATTTCCAGATCAATAACAACACAGGATTGATTACAGTATCTCAGGAGCTGGACCATGAGACTGTGGAACACTCTAGCTTTAGTATGGAGGCCAAAAACCATGGACTGCCTGTCATGAGCTCCTCTGCCAGCTTGGCCATCACTGTGTTAGATGCGAATGACAACAATCCTTCCTTCACTGAGAGGGCATACCACCTGCATCCGAATGAGAAAGCAGCCTTGGGTAGCAGGGTACTGACCCTCACAGCTGTAGACAGTTATGCACAGGGTAATTACCTTCCAGATCACCAGAGGCTGCACACGGAATCGCTATGCCAGCAACAGCCAGAGTGGCAGAGACTTGATTACGCTCGCCTTACCCCGGGACTACAAGCAGAAGAGGCAGTACATGCTCACTGTCACTGTTTCTGATGGTACTCGCTCTGACACCATGCAGGTCGTTGTTAATGTCACTGATACCAATACCCACCGGCCAGACTTTCAGAGCTCTCACTACACAGTGAGTGTGAGTGAATATAAACCAATTGGCACGTCCATAGTCACAATCAGTGCCACTGTTAATGACACAGGGGAGAATGTCACTTATATTATGGAGGACTACATTCCACAGTTCCGCATCGATCCAGACACAGGCATCATCATCACTCTCATGGAACTGGACTATGAGGACCAGGCTTCATACGCCCTGGCGGTGACAGTCAAAGATTCTGCTATCCCTCAAAATCAGATACCACTTATATGGATATTCTGATCCTGGACACCAATGACAATTTTCCACAGTTTACGCGAGACCGCTACCAGGGCTCAGTGTTTGAGGATGTGCCCCCTTCCACTACTGTACTCCAAATATCTGCCACTGATCGGGACTCTGGCCTCAATGGAAGAATAATGTACACTTTCCAGGGTGGGGATGATGGAGATGGAGATTTCTACATTGAGCCCACCTCAGGCATCCTCAGAAACTTTAGCAAATTGGATCGTGTGAATGTACCTGTGTACAACCTGAGGGCCTATGAGGTGGTCAGAGGCAGCCCGGCCCTGAAAGCTCTAGTAGACATGCTTATCACTGTCCTGGACATCAAGGATAACCCACCTGTCTTTGAGAAGAACGAGTTGGACATCTATGTGGAGGAGAACAGCACTGCTGGGTCCATTGTTGCTAGAATAAAGCCACTGACTCCGATGAAGGGAATAATGCTCAGATCATGTACCAAATTGCTGAAGGCAATAGCCCTGAAATATTCCAGATTGATCTATTTAATGGTGACCTAACAACATTGGTAGACCTAGAATATGAAACTAGGACAGAGTAGGTGATTGCAGTGCAGGCCACATCTGCCTACTCGACAAAATCACAATGATCCTGTTCTGCAAGATTTTAAAATAATTTTCAATAACTATGTGACAAATAAACCCAACAGTTTCCCTTCTAGGGTCAGTGGGAAGATCCCAGCCTACAACCCAGATGTGTTCGATACTCTTCTCTACTCCTTTGTTCAGGGGAATGAATTGAATCTCCTTTTAATAGATTCTGCAACAAGAGAATTCAAGCTGAGCTGAGAGATGGACAGCAACAGACCCTTGGAAGCGAATATGGGGGTGTCTGTTTCAGACGGCATTCACAGTGTGACTGCGTACTGCACACTTCGTGTAACCATCATGACTGATGATATGTTGACCAACAGCATCACTGTTCGATTGGAAAACATGCCTCAGGAGAAGTTCCTATCCTCTCTCCTGTCGCTCTTTGTGGAAGGTGTTGCAACAGTTTTGTCTACTAAAGATGGTAATTTGTTTTCAACCTCCAAAAACGACACGGATATCATTTCCAATATCTTAAATGTTACTTTCTCGGCATTGCTTGGGATAGCTTGGCCGAACAGTCTAAGGCGCTGGATTAAGGTTCCAGTCTTTTTGGGGGCGTGAGTTTGAATCCCACTGCCAAAAAAAAACAACCTGGTGGAGTACAAAACAAGTTCTTCCATTCTGAAGATCTCCAAGAACAAATTATCTCAACAGAACTCTGCTAACTATGATTTCCACTCAGCGTGTCCTGCCATTTGATGATATCTGTGTGAGAGAGCCTTGTGAGAACTATATGAAGGGGGTGTATCAGTTTTAAAAATGTAACAGCTCAACTCCTTCCATTAGTTCAAACATAGTTTTGTTTTGACATATTCATCCCATCACTGGTGTGAGATGCAGATGCTCTCTGGGATTTGCGGGTGACTACTGTGAAACAGAAATCGACCTAGGCTACTGCAATCCTTGTGGCAGGAATAGCCTTTGTCGCAGCCGAGAAGGAAGCTACTCATGTGAATGTCACGAATTAATACACAGGAGAGCACTGTGAAGTGAGCTGCCGCTCTGGCCGCTGTGGAGGCTTCAAATGCGAGTGTCCACCCAGAGAATATGAGAGGTCATTCTGGGAGATGACCACAAGAGGCTTTCCTCCTCAGTCCTTCATCACCTTTGAGGGCCTGTGGCAGCGCTTCCACTTTACTGTCTCTCTTGTGTTTGCTACCAGAGACAGTAATGCCTTACTTCTTTATAATGGCTGTTTTATTGAAAAGCATTACTTTATTGCACTTGATCATTGATGAGCAGATCCAGCTGACCTTCTCAGCAGATCTGCCATGGGCTAAGCATTAAGCTGGATCATTGGTCATTCCTATATACAGTGGGCCGCTAAGAGAGCACACGGACGACCCGGCAGACCACACCTAGGACTGGCACCGCAGGGGTGCGTCATCACATGGATGGGAAAGCCCGGCATGTGATGGGAATGGTTGTTGCCCTTGCTGCGGTGCCCGAGGGACTTGAGGGCTGCTCCAGATGTAATGGTGGTTCATCTCAGGGGCAAGAACCTGTGATCATTGGTGGTGACGACATGATTTAATAATGCCCTACAGGATGCCATCGGGGCATGGTATGACAAGGAAGGAGGACATAGGCTGCAGCTTGTCATTGGTTGGGGGGACACGAGGCAAGGGTCCTCCCTGCCTCATGTCTTGGTGGCTGCCCGGGCCAGTTGGACATGTTGCAAGTGGTGTCGATGAGGCTTTAACTGCCTCTTTCATCTCACCATTAATCTACGCTGGTAGTCATTTGGTCTTCTTTTGATCTTTAACACATGGAATAAATGTTATCTGGCTTCCAAGATGGTACTTTTAAACAGTGTTTATGCTTTATGAAAACTATTAACCTTTACAACTTCTCTTTTTTGGGGTTTTTTCTAACTAATTTTTTCATTCTATCATAGTCTCCCTTTTTAAAGTTATATGCTACTGCAATAGTTTTACTTAATATCTTCCCTCCAGTGATTATATCCAATTTGATTGCATTCTGATCACTATTGCTTAGCAGCTCCTTCACAATAACCTCTTGTCAGGTTGTGCATTTGACTGAGAACTAAATATAAAATAACTGCCCCTCTCATTGGTTCAAAGACCAGCTGCTCTATGAAGCAGTCTTTTTTTATGACATCTAAAAACGTAATCATTCTAGCATGTCCCGATGAGACATTGCTCCAATCAATACTGTGGTAATTGAAATCTGCCATTATTATTGTGTTGACAAATTTGCCTTTCTAATTTCAGTTAACAATTCACAATCTTTCTTCATCTTGGCCAAGATGATAGCAGTATACATCAACTGCTATATTCTTACCCATCACACATGGAATTTATATCTATTAGGATTCCAGAGTGCATTTTGTTTTCTGTAGGATTATTATCATTCTTTACTCTATGCCCACTTTTACATACGTTGCTACCTCTCTACAAGTTTAAGCTGCCCTGTCACATTAATATAATTTATACACTGGTATCAGTGTCCCACTGGTTATCATCCTTCCACCATATCTCTGAAATGTCTATAACCTCTTATAATATACCATACATTATAAGTCTCCAATCTTACTGTTATGTTTGTGGCATTGTGGACCCTTGGTCGCTGTGGAGATGAATCTGCCCACGGGGAGGGACCCCGTGGGGAACCACAGTGATAGGCTAAACTCAGATAGCAGACATGGAATGAATGGAAGGCTTTATTGTACTGCTGTAGATAGATGGTATGAAGCAGGAAGGTAAGGCACTGAGGTCCGCAAGGTGCCAATACGTTCAACAGTCTCAGATGTAGATTCTCACCCAGATGTTCAAGAGAGGTGGGGACCCGCAGTGCGGGCAACGCCGTGCCTGGTGGGTGGAGTTGGAGCACCGGATCATAGAGATACTCACAGGAGTGTAGGCGTCTTCCTGGTAGTGAGATGGTGGGACCGAAGGTCCTTGGTTCAGGATACATAGACTGGTAGGCCCTCGAGGAGCGAGTACCTGATAGTCCAGAGATCCTGAAAAGAATAAGAGAAGAGAGACCCCCAAGGAGCGGGTGTCTAGAGCTTCTAAAGGAGCGAGGCCCTTGGAGTGTAGAGCGGCATCTAAGCGTGCAGCTTAAAGCGGTCAGAGCAGCTTAAACCGAAGTCCTTGCTAACTCAAAGGTGGTAGCAAAGCGGAGGCTTTAAATACCCGGAGGTATTGATGTCATGCGGTGGGGACGCCCCCCGAGGTTCCCGCCATGACGTGCGCGCCCTAGGAGGCCACAGGAGTGAGCATGGCGGACTGGAACGCCCATGCTAAGCTGGAGACACCGAGGCACTCGGCACCAGAGGCAGCCATCTTGCCCAAGGAGGAGGAAAAGGGAAGAAAAGTGGTAAGGCAGAGCGGTCGCAGCAGTCTGTGACCGGACGCAACACTTACTATTCAGACTTCTAGCATTCATGTACATGTATTTTAAAGTGTGTTTTCTTTTGTACTTTTTTTCTGTATGAATTCACAGCCTGCTTATTAGCAGAGGATACAAAAAGTGTAGTGTAATTCAGATCTGTGTGCTCTTTAGCTTCATCTATTTGGGCTACTTCAGCCTTAACTACAATCTCTCTACTGGGATATTCTAACTTCCCTGTTCTGTAAATATTCTTGGAAAATACTTACTTTCAAATCATGTACTTCTGAGCAATTATCGGCTTTCTCCCATGGTCTAGTTAAAAGGATGGTGTCTCTTCTTTTTAAATGTTAACACCAGCAGCTGTATTCTACACTAGTTAAGGTGGAACCCATCTTGTTGGAATTGACTCCCCCCATGCTAGAATGTTCCCTGGTTCCTAACCAGTCTAAATCCACATTCACTGTACCATTGTCTCATCCACAAATTGAGACTCTGGAGCTCTGTCTGCCTCTCAGATCCTGCACGTGGAACAAGGACCATTTCTGAGAATCCAAGCCTGGAATGTTTGGATTTCAGTTAGCCTTTAGAGCCTCCCTCCTGCAAACTTTCTATGACATTGGTACTCACATGTAACATGACAGCTAGTTTCTCCCCAGCACTTTCTAAAAATGTTGTCTTGGCAATGTGTGAGATCTACTGCCTTCATACCAGGCAGGCAGGTTACCAAGCAATCCTTACGCCCTTCAGCCACCCAGCTATTTACATGCCAGATGATCAAAGTATCAACTGTTGTGGATATCCTAACCCATCCATCCTGGGTACGTGCCCCTGGAGACACATGCTCAGAGTGAAAGGATACGGCATCATCAGAAGGGCAGGTCCTAGCTATAGGATCACTTCCTGCCGCCCCAAGGATGTGGAATTCTTTCAGGTGAACTTGCTACTTCAAAGCTAAACAAGGGCTGCAAGACTAGAGTTGGGACTACCATACTATTTTCCAGAAGTTCCCCTCTATATACTGATATATGTGCCTGAGCTGGAGAACCAACATGGAGAAAGGCAACTGACCCAGAATCCTCTGCTATCTTAGCCTTTCTTGGCTGTATGAACTTCAAATGACTTATTAAGTCTGACCTGCAGGAATTCCAAAACCACCTGGACAGCATTTGAAGCTGGTGCCATACTGTGATGCCTAATTATAGAGTCACAAAAAAGGAGAAGGCAATGGAGGGAACTTCAGGCTATACAGTCACCATTGAGGCCCTATTCTCAGGAGCATCTGTAAACACAACCTCAGATGTGTTAATTGCCCTGACTAGCAAGATTCTAACAGAACAAAGGACTATCTAAAGAGTAATGGTAAATGGGCCCCACCTTGGAGAAATAATCAGGGTAGCTTAGGGATGATCTTATCATGCTGTTGACATGAAAACCAATGTAAATTATTCTCTGGGTAGTCACACACTTCTAGAATTTCTAACCTAATACTATATTGTATGTTACCTATAAAAGAAGGATCAATTCCCATATTCAAGGAGATGCTAGACAGTTTGTCAGAGAAAGGGCATCCAGCATCTCCCAAGAATACTTATATTTATCAATAAAAAATTATACTTTCTACAAAATTTAAGTGTTCTTGTTTCCCTGGATATAAGCGTAGGTTGCGCTTAACCAATACCCTTCTGTACGCCTCAGCTCCTCCAGCTATGCTGCCAGGCGTTCTTTCCGCTGGGTGCACGCATAAACCTTACCAACGAGTTACCAGTCATACATGTGACACACAGTGCAAAAGGCTGGATAGCCCCTGTGTCGCCGCTGAGCTTTTGTCCGTATCATAATTATTGTTGATTTATTAAAGTTAATAAAGCTGTTTAAGAAATGGGTATGTTTAAATATAAGGGTTTAAAATAAGGTTTAATAAGGGTCTTTTAATAAGGGTCTTTAAAATAAGGTTTAATAAGGGTCTTTTAAATCTAAGGGTTTTTCAATTTTATTAAGTGTCTTTTATGCTAGTTTGTCAGTGACCAGCAATAGGATTAAAATTAGTCATTCATTAAAATCAGGTCAGTTGCACATTATTCTAAATCACTAATTGACTCTTCTATTGAAGATTTTCCTCCTAATGGAGTTAATAATCTATATATGGAAAAATGTGACAGGGGGGTAGGTAGGAGATGGGGAGGGGAGGGTGAGAATTACACTATTAACACTATTAACTATTTGTCCAGAAACCACTTCCCTTACCTTTTTAGATCAAGTAAGTGGCCTTTACAATTATAAACTTAGAATTAAATGCTAACCAGAATTAATTCAACTTCTGTCTATTTTCTCAGAAGACACACACCCACAATTATATACTTCATTTAGCACACAGTTTACATAGATGGTAATAGTTTAAGTATCCCACACATTTTTTTTTAAATTTAAGTACTCTTTCCCAGTAAGTCCAACTTTCTACCAGCAAAAGCAGCTTTTGCTGTCAGCACTTCCTTAATCTCCTTGTAATTTAATGCCAAAGGTAATTTCAGTTTTCTATGCATGTACCGAGTTTCATGTTTTAATTCCATGTAGAAGTGCTGAAAAAGCATGATTGACAGACAACTGTCAAGCATATTTATTAGAGTTGTGCAAGCAAAAATCTTTTCTATTCATTTCACAATTTATCATTTGCATTAAAATCAGTGGGGAAAACAATGCAGCCTATTTTTGACTCTAATGGGATTTTATATTTAGGTTTTAGGAAACTTGCAGGCAACAGCACTCCCAAGGCATGGAGAGAGGGCTAAGCAGAAGGAACAGTGGCAAATACACCCCAAGGCGAGCACAGCAGCTAGAGCACTGAGAAGGAGAAAGACCGCAGGAGCAGTAACATCACCCTTACCACCCTTACAGTGGCACATACTACAACATTTTTTTGTGGGTACATTTTAAAATGTATTGTCTGTGACAACAGAAAGAGGCAATCCCACCACAGACAATAACAAAGTTCTAGGAAGTAGAAGAAGGTAGAATTAAACAAAAACATTAACAATAATAAGAAATAGATAATTAAATTATATTTATTTTATTATTTATTTAACTTCTTTTACTATACCGACACTCAAGACCAGGTCTTATCGTACCGGTTTACATTAGAATATGGAATAGGAAATAAATATGCTTTAATTCTTATTATGGTAAATTTTATTGCAATAACAAATTAATACAATAAAAAAATCAATAAAATTATATATGAAACCATCAGAATGTACAAATCAAATCATATACAAGACCATACAGAGAAGACTCGCATACAAAACTTTTTTTATAAAGACCACTGTTGACAAATAACCTATATGAGAGGAGACCAGCCGTTGTCATATTTGGCATATTTGCCTACATCTGGGGTGAGAAATCTCTATCTAAGGACACAAAAAATCCAAACAGCAGCAAATAACATAGGCAATAAGGTACTTGTTGCAGTAGGGTTACTGCAAGAAAATTATATCTTTTTGGTAGTCACAGTCACCTAGCTGTGAAAATATAGTCCCATCAATGTGAGTGTGTTAAAATGAGAGCCTTAATTTCTTAATTACATGAACGTTCCCTTTGGCCTTATGATTCTCACACTGGTAAAAATGACAACTTGCCTCACCTTCTTCTGTATGTAACTTAAAGCCTCTGCTATTCAAACCATCAACAATTGTAGCAATGCTGCCTCCAGTAATGCCCCCTTTTTGTGTCGATAAATTTGATATACTGATGCTATGACTTGTATTGGAGGACAGAGTCTTCAACATGACAGTTTCCCTTGCAAGCATCGAGAGAGGAGCAGGGTAGCAGGAGCCATGGCACCGAGTGAAGGCCAAGGACACAACAACTGTGGCATCAACACCCTAAGGTACTAAGTGAGAGGTAAGGCAGGAAGAATACTAACAACAGCAAAAACTACAACTAAATACATAGGCCCTAACATAGTCCTCCAAATTCAGCAGCAATCTAAAATTTAATTTTTGTACATTTAGTATTTATAATCTGCCTTTCATGACTGGCCAGCCATTTCGAAGTGGATTATATTCAGTAATAGTAGGTATATCCCTGCCCTCAGAGGGCTTAGTTTCTAAGGGAGACATTTACCAAGCTTCATTAGTCATTTACAGTGTGGTATTTAAAATACAACGTGTTATTTTGTCCCCATTATTGCTAGTATGGTAATGAGTTGCTTTGCATGCAAGGGTTTTGGAAATACATGCAAAGCAGCTAATTATTAGGCAATTTCATTTAAATAAAAGAATGCGACTTGCCTGAAAAATTGCAAGTCGATTTATTTTAATAAAAGTTAGCTACAGCTCGAAAGTTAAAGCTAACTTTACCCAGGAGCATCGGGATGCTAATGTGATAAGAGCATAAGTTGAAATGTGGATGGCCAGCGCCATTTTACCTTAGATAGAACAGGGGCCCTGGAGTCAAGGAGTCACTCCAGGCCCCACTAGGGCACCAGAGTTTTTGAGGTATGACTAAAGGGAGCCAGGGGAGAAGGTTTCTTGAGGTCAAAAGGGGTCTGTTTTATCTAAGGGGTAGATTTGGAAGGAGAGGAGAAAGGGCTGCACAAAGTTTATTTGTTTTATTATTTTTTAATATCGGGTACTGGGCCAGCAGAGGGTGTAGAACAGGGGTTTCACATGTTTGGGAGGGGGGTGGTTTGGACCACTGTGGCCCTTTAATACAATGGCAGTCACAGGCTGAGGGGCTGCCATCATGCAGTATTAAAGGGGGTACTAGTCCATGGTATTTTTCCCCATGGTATTCTACTGTCTGGGAAATTACCATCTGGTTTCCTAACCTGTCGTACAGAGTACTGCAGCTTGTTTTCATCCTCTGGGCCAAAATGCCAGGGCTTAGCAAATGAGCCCCTAAGTTTCTTACCTGAGGCACTGGAGAGTAAAATGACTTGCCAAAGTCTCAAGGAGTTTCAGCTGGATTTGAACCCTGGTTTCCCAGATTCACAACCTGCTGCTCTAACCATTAGGATTCTTCTCCATGTCAGTTGGTCTCTGCAAATGGGGAATAATACACTGTTTAGCTGGTATCCCCCTATACATTAATTTTGCAGTACTGTGGATAATTTTGCACAGGTTGGAGGATGGTGATAGTCTCTTCATGCTTGCACAGTGCTTTGTAAACTTCTTTTTGTGACAATTTTACATTCTGATTGTAGGATACAGGAACCATTGATCCTTTTTCTCTCTTTATTTTTTTCTTTGTCCTTCTCCACTCTACATTTTGGATCTCAGCCCTGAGACGTTTAGGCACTTTGTGCAGGAGGTCACCATTTTTTCGTGGTAAACTTGTGTTTACAGTTTGCAGTAAATTTAGATGATTACCTGATGATAATCTTCCAGATTAATGCAGTTTAGTATATAGGCCCCTTAGAAAAATGTCTGTACTTCTGCTTTGTAGTTAAAGTGCTATTTATGATATCACTTCATATGCCAGTTTAAAAGAATCCTGAGATATAGATACTTATAACTCAGTCTCTCAACTTTTATATGATTATCTTAGATTCCTAATATTACTTTAACAGAGGGTTTCATTTTTCCATTTATATAGTTCCCTAAATCAGGCTGCTTTTCAACAACATACTGGCACATGTAGGCATTATCTTGAGGCCAATGAGTGGTCTCTAGAGCAGTGATTTTCAACCTTTTTTGAGCCGCGGCACACTTTTTACACTTAAAAAATCCCGGGGCACACCACCAACCAAAATGGCACAAAATGACACTAAAACAGTACATATTATACATATGTTTAAAAATATAGATTCCAAATGTATCTATACTCATTCAGTGTGAAACCTGGGCCTGTTTCGATGAACACAAAAGGGATATCCTGGCAGGAATGGTGGAAAGACACACACGAAGCTCTTCCTCAACAATTCTCAGTCTCTCCCTGTTTTTAGTTTTTATGGCAGTCAAGCTTGAGAAGCCCAGCTCACATAGATATGTGGTTGAAAATGGGAGCAATGTCAAAATAGCTTTGTTGGCCAGAATGGGGAACTCCTTGGCAACAGATAACCAAAAACTGTCTAAAGGAAGATCAGCAAACTTTAGCTTTAAACCGCGATCTTGCTTCAGTTCAATGAGTTCCTCTTGCTCCTTTAAAGTCATGTCCTTTCCAGCAACGGATAATGAACTGTATGGGTCCCTAACCCAGTCAAGGCATTCTGTGAAGGCTGAAGAGAAATAAAACGACAATTTCTCCTCAAGAGTTTTCAAATGTCTGCCAATCACCTCGCACATTGCAGCAGTGTTGCCATCATGCAGTTTCTCGGTGAGCGGGAACATCTGAAGGTTGCCACCCTGAACATGTTGTTGCCAGAGCTGCACCTTTAAACGGAATCCGTTCATTTTATCAGTGCTTGTAAGCAGGTTTTCATTTCGGCCTTGCATCCGTGTGTTCAGTTCATTCAGATATTGAAATATATCAGCCAGGTATGCCAGCTTTGTACACCACTCATCACTTGCAAGCAGCTTTGAAAAATCGGACCTCTCGTTTGTCAGAAATATTTTAAGTTCCTCTCGCAACTCATACACACGGGCCAGCACTTTGCCGCGTGACAGCCACCGGACCTCCGTGTGGAGCAATAAGATTTTATGTTCCGCTTCCATTTCTGTACACAAAGACGCAAATAAGCGACATCGCAAAGGTCGCATCTTCACAAAGTTCACTATGCGCACAACATCATCCAACACAGGAACTAGATCTGCTGGTAAGGTCTTTGCAACGAGGGCCTCACGGTGCAAGAAACAGTGGGTAACAAGAACATCTGGGTTTCTTTCTTTAACCCTACTTACAAAGCCTTTGATGCGCCCGACCATGGCTGCGGCTCCATCAGTGCAGACACCTGTGCAGTTTTCCCATGTAAGCCCACTTTTATCAAGATATTCCGATGTGACCTGGAATATTACCTCTCCTGTTGATTTTTCTGGCAGTGCCTTGCAAAATAGGAAGTTTTCTCTAATGGCTTCTCCATCCACAAAACGCACATTGGCCAACAGCTGACAATGTCCACTGATATCCGTCGACTCATCAAGTGCAAGGCAAATTTCTTACTGAGCGCACCTTTTCCAAAACAACTGTTTCAATGTCAGCAGACATGTCATCAATCCGTCTGGAAATTGTGTTATCAGAGAGAGGCCACTTTAGCTATCTCTTGGCTGCGTCAGGGCCAAGCATCTCATTTACAATAGCTTTACAAGCTGGTAGTATTAATGTTTCTGCCACAGTGTGAGACTTTTTTGATTTAGCTATGAGTTCAGCAACAAGGTAGCTAGCTTTGAGGCTCTCTCATTTACCTGTGTGCTTTTTCTCAAAAAGTTGCTTCTTTCTCATTGTTTGTACGTAAGCGTACAAAATACTCCATCGGCTTGTTTTGAACGGAAGAGTGTTTCGTTTGGAGATGGCGTTTAAGCTTGCTTGGCACCATGGCGCTATTGGATAGCTTCTCACCACACACCAAGCACAGTGGTGTTGGTGCTGGTCGCATCCCCAGTGAAAGTAAATCCAAATGAAAGATAGCTTTCACTGTATTGCCTTGAGCTCACCGTCTTGTCTTTTTTCTTTTGTCGACCTCTCATACTAGGGCCTTCATCTAGGTCAGAATTGTGTCCAGGGTCCTGTTCGGCATTTGCCTTTTCCATTCTCAAATACTTCTCCATCACTGCTGAGATAGTGTGCGCAGCCACACACTAAAATAGAAGAGTATTACATTATCTGCCACACTTAAAGGACCTCTGCCAAGCATATACTGCAATATAAAGGGGTACAATGAGAAATACTATGGTCATGAGGCCAGAGTACAAGTACCAGCTCGGTGATGTCATTAAGTCGCGCGAGCGTTCAAAGCTTGCGCATGTGTTATTGTACACGGCTCCTACACTGTAGGAAGCGTGACTGCGCATCGTAGGGCAGGGGTCAGGAACCTTTTTGGCTGAGAGAGCCATAAACGCCACATATTTTAAAATGTAATTCCATGAGAGCCATATAATATGTTTAAAACTAAATATAAGTAAATGTGTGCATTTTATGTAAGATCACACTTTTAAAGTACAATAAGTCTCTGAAAATATTACACCAGGCCTTAAGACACCAATACATCTCCTATTAGGAAAACGGACCAAGTCAGGCTGCTATAGAGTCCTACACAGAAACTACACGCCAGCAGAAAACCTCACCTGAATCACGTGCTGTCCCTCACCTAACATAGAATAAAGAGACCAAACGCATAACAAGAAGCATACAGAAAAAAATGAATTGGAAACTGCAACAAGCCAGAGTCTCTGTATGCAGTGTAACAAAGGAAAAAAGAAACATCACCCATCCTTATAAAACAAATCAAGAAATATAAAATCATCAGCAGTAAAACTGTACTAACAAAAAGAACATATTTCGAAACAGCTAATGAGTGGAATATCCAATAATTAAAAAACACATATAAAACATTTCCAGATACCAACAAAATATTTCAAAATAGCAGACACAAAGACCCAGTAATGAAAAATAATAAGGATACAAACATTTTTTTGCTCTGCATACCTGGGAACGTTTGATATCCAGGTGCCTGAGATTGTTCTGAATTAGCAGGAGGTGGGGTGGTTTGCTTGGAACTTTCTCCTCTCTCAGTCACATACCAGCGCTCTCTCTCACACTGGCTCTCAATGACACACCTATACACACATGCTCTCAGTACTCACATATACACATGTTTTTTCTCACTCACTTATATAGGCTCTTAATTACACATTTACACACATGCTGTCTATCTTTTCACGCTTACACACACACAGGCTTTCAATCACAAAAATACATGCTGTCTTTTTCTCTCACACACAGACTCTCATTCACATGCTTACAAACATGTCCTCTCTTTCTCTCATTTACACAAAGGCTCTCAATCACATACTCACATGCTCCATCACCTAAACCAGCTCTCAATCACACACAGACACACATGGTCTCTCTCTCTCATTTAAACACAGGCTCTCAATCACATACTCACATGCTCCATCACCTAAACCAGCTCTCAATCACACACAGACACACATGGTCTCTCTCTCTCATTTAAACACAGGCTCTCAATCACATACTCACATGCTCCATCACCTAAACCAGCTCTCAATCACACACAGACACACATGATCTCTCTCTTACTTATACACACAGGCTCTTAATCATACATACACATGATTTCTCTCACACACAAAGGATCTCAATCATACACACATACTCTTTCACACAAACAGGTTTTCAATCACAAACTTACACATACAGGTTCCCAATGGTAAACTTACATTCATGCTCTCTCTCTCTCTCTCTCACAGGCAGGCTCTCAATCACAGACATACTCTCTTTCACATGTACAGGCTCTTAATCATTCACATACATGCAATCTCACACACACACACAGGCCCCCCCGCGGCCCGGAAGAGGAAGTGAAGAGTATCGGGTGCCTGCGCGGCAAGAAGAGGCCACGCTAGTGCGCTCGGCATCGGCCCGAAGAAAAGAAGACTGCAGCGCGGCTCGGAGGAAAATGAAGAGGTTCAACCGCGGCCGATGGGACTCCGCCTCCGCGAGGGCTGTAAGTAAGAGGTGAGCGTTGGGAGGAGGCTGCTGCTGCTGCTCGCGAGTTTCCGGGGTGGGGGAGAGAGAGAGTGAATGCCCGCTCATTCACTCTCTCTCCCCCCCACCCCGGGAACTCGCGGCAGCAGCAGCCTCCTCCCAACGCTCACCTCTTCATTTTCAGCCCTCGTGGAGGCGGAGTCCCATCGGCCGCGGTTGAACCTCTTCATTTTCCTCCGAGCCGCGCTGCAGTCTTCTTTTCTTCGGGCCGATGCCGAGCGCACTAGCGTGGCCTCTTCTTGCCGCGCAGGCACCCGATACTCTTCACTTCCTCTTCCGGGCCGGGAGGGGGGGGGGGCGAAGAGAGCACGCCGGTGCCCGCTGACTCCAGCTGTCCTGCCGCGTTCCGCCCGGGCTGACAGCATTTTAAGCCCGGGCGGAGGAGGACCGGGGAGCAGCTGGGTCAGTGGGAAAGTGTGGCGACTGTCTGCGAGCCAGATGCAGCCCTCAAAAGAGCCATGGGTTCCCGACCCCTGTCGTAGGGGAACAAAACACAGGGGGCACTATAGTTTGGGGAACTTTCCCCGCGGCACACCCGACCATGTGTCGCGGCACACTAGTTGAAAATCACTGCTCTAGAGGATGAGGCAAGCAAGATCTTTCTCAAGTGGGGCACACCCAAGATAGATCTGTTTGTGACAGCTCTGAACGGAAGGTATGAGTTTTCTGTTCCAGAAGGAGATTAGAAGACAACCTAGCGGGCAACATCTTCTCTCTTCATTGGGGAAGAAGTCTTCTATAAATATATCCTACCATACTTCTAGTGGATAAAACTCTGAAGAGATAAGGAAACAATTATATTCATTTTTTTTATCAAGATCAGCTGGAAGAAACTAGTTAATTATGTTCTTAAGTTAGGGTCTTGTTCAACTCTAATCACTCAGTATGAAGGAACATTATTCCAGCCCAACATCTGGTCTCTGGCTTTTATGACAGAATATTTAGGGTGATATAATAAAACCCTTCAGTCTATCTGAATAAATATCTAAGGAGGAGTCCACCAGAAGGTCTTGTGGCTTGAAATAGAGGAGGTTTGTAGTCTTATGTGAGAGTAAGGGTATTATATTCCTTCTCCTGTCTCACACCAAAGCCAAATCTTTCAGAGTCTGGCTTTCTCACCAACTCTGTTTATGGTTCACATCTGTGCAATTGGCATTTTCCAGTATGTTGAAGGAAACCCCAACTCTGTACAGCCTTTAGTAATCAAATTTATGTGAAGTCTCTCATCAAGCTCTGTCATAAGATGTCAGCTTGGTTCTTACCCAGCATGATGATTGCCCCTTTGAGCCTCTGAACTCTTGTGTACCTGACATGAAAGTGACTTAGGCCTGCAAAATCAGTGAGCTCCAGGCCCTAGAGCAGTGGTTCTCAACCCTGTCCTGGGGACCCCCCCCCCAGCCAGTCGGGTTTTCAGGATATCCACAATGAATATGCATGAGAGAAAATTTGCATGTTATGGAATCAGTGTATGCAAATTTTCTCTCATGCATATTCATTGTGGATATCCTGAAAACCCGACTGGCTTGGGGGGGCCCCAGGACAGGGTTGAGAACCACTGCCCTAGAGACTTGTCCATCTTATATCGAATTTCATCATAACTGGGTGGTGCTCCACATGTATCCTGCATTCTTAATGTAGTATTTGAATGTATTAACCGTGCGCTTTCATAACATATGAACCCTAAGGAGTTTACAACAAAAGGTAAAAATACAGCACAGTAAAATTGTAATCAATATAAATATTCCCATGTATATAGCCCACCAGATGCTGTCTGGTTTCCATTTTAACCATTCAATCATGCTTTCATCATTTTCCTCAGGCCACTTCAAATATGTCTTTCATTCTTTGAATTGAAAGAAAGCCGCCAGTTTCTACCTTGATCAAAATAAAAGCCATAGAAAATTGACCCTAATGGACTTGGGATTCTGTTGACAAAAAGCAATCTGCTATCCAATATGAAATGGTGCATCTTTTATTTTCATCTGGCAGGTTTGATATTAGAGGGACATGTCAAGGCCCATAATTTGAGGGCCATGACGATGTCAGTTGCCAAACTGACACCACCGAGGAGGTTTGCAGTGTTACAATGTGAAGTTGAGTCCACATGTTTATATCTGATTTCCGTTTAGACATAGCCTCTCTGCAGGATAATAGGTTTGGACTGTCTGTTCTCCACAGCCTCTTTGAGGAGTACAGCCCAATTCCTTCCCCTCTGCCCACACCCACCATCCTTCTAAGGGACTGTTATATTATTTCAGGTTTTATGTTAACAAATGTAAAAAATAAGCACACAAAACAGAAAAATAGTTGTTTGCCCAATGAAAACATGTTTTTCCTGCTTGTTCATAGTCTTGTTGGGGTTCTTTACTCCTTTTTGTGTTAGAAAACTCTTAGGTAGGTATTCCCACTTATGTGACTATGGTGAACTGCTTTCTTCAGAAAAAAACAGCATTTCACCAATCACACAAATCCTCCCATCTCTCCTTTTGGAGTTGCTGACCCTCGGAGTTGTTATCAGAACTGGGTTGAGCAGCAGGGCAGCACAGGAGCTCCCATGCATGCTTCGTGAAGGCCTTTTCCAGAAAACTCTAGACATGTGTTTGATACCAAGCAGAGTCATGTGATTCTGCCTCCAAAAAGCATCTGTTACAGGTAAGCCACCATCTTGAATTATTATCAGGATACTAGAAATAGAGCATTTTCTGTAATAGGCCATATGATGTGGAACACCTTAAATGATGGCATTAAGAGGAAAGAGGAATATATGTTTCTTAGGAAAATCCTTAAGACAATTGCTCTTTAAACATGTATATGAGTGGTAGTTTTATGGTTTTATGTTATGCTTGAATGTTTTTGTTTTATTGTGAATATTCACCTGTAATCCGCTCAGATGACTTGTTTGGTGTAGCAGAATATAAGTGAACTAAATAAAATAGAATTTCAAGTTTTGACTCCCTGATACACAAAAGTAATGACGGTTAATTTTACACTGAAACATACTGGGGTAGATTTTCAAAGGGTTACACGCGTAACCCCCGAAAACCTACCCCAAACCCCCCCCCTGCGCGCGCCGAGCCTATCTTGCATAGGCTCGGCGGCGCGTGTAAGTCCCGGGGCTTTCCTGGGGGGGGGGCAGGTTGGGGGGGTGTCGCGGCCGGAGCGTTAACGGGGGCGTGGCCGCGGCCTCCGGACCAGCGACCGGACCATGGCGTGCTGGCAGGTGGCCCGGTGTGCGCAAGTTATGCCTGCCTCGGGCAGACGTAACTTTCGCGATAAAGGTGGGGGGGGGGGGGGGATTAGTTAGGTCCGGGGTTAATGCCATCATTTAAGGATACGCGCGTATCTATTAAAATCCGGCGTACTTTTATAAAATCTACCCCGCTGGTTATATGAGGTTACAGTTTTGTTTATTTTGCCATAGGGCTTGCAGTAAGAGTGAGGCTTACTGACAATTTACTTTTCTTTTATACTTTTCAAACTTTTTTTCTAATGCCATTTATTCATAGAACTGATATCCCACAGGCAATGGCTCTATAACTCCCACCACCTCACACACACACAGTAATCTGTGGTTGTGCGCCAGGCCTGCTTTGGAGGGAACACATTTATGGGTGAGAGGGCAAATGTGGTGATTTCTCTTTGAAGAAAATATAGTGAGATAACTATAGAAATATATTTTTTTCTGTGTTAGTTAAAGCAAAGCTTCTGTCCCTAGATCATGCTAAAAATCGATGAGTTTCTCACTGCAAATGTATATATGAATTTCAGAAAAATATGCAATAAATCAATAAGACATTTAGATAAAAATTGCAATTATAGCACAAATCAGTGCAATAAAATGTACTGCAATTAATACTTCGATGAACACGTGAAGTAAGTGAACTCGGGGACCAGAGGGAATTACTAAATATCCTTCTGGTCTTGTAAAGTGTTATTAACAGTTGAAGGGTCTAGTCTTGAGCAGTGCTATAATTCTCACCAAAATAATTTACAGGAGTTTTCTCAACATGCTGCAACAGGTTTAGACTTTTGTCTTTATTTTACCATTGGCTTTTCTCATATTCATCGGGCTTCATTTTCTGCAAATTCAGAATTATACCCTGTGCATCTAGAATATTTCAGTTTATATGTGTGCATTTAATATTAGTAGAGCTTGTAAATTATTTATTTCAGTTTTGCATTGTACCAGGAGGTATGTGGCGGTGGGTGTAGGATTATAAACTGCAAATTGAGTGTAATTAGCTTTTCAGTTGATGGTACATGGGAATAACTGTAGGCAGCCTTATTATGTATAATTAGTGCAGTTAATTGGCCACTTGAAAGAAAGCTAGAAAGTTCACTCTGCTTTAATGAAACTGCTCCATCTGTAGTACTGCCAAGGTTGGTACCTGTATGGGGTTTCAACTGTGCGAGTGCACAATGAGGAAGTCTTAGGTCAGTGGATTCCATACTTTGTGCTGCATCCATTCAATAAATTTAAACAAATTCCCATAAACATGCAATGTCAATTGCTTATATTTTTTATGTTAACTCCTTCTGACAGTGGTTCTTAAATTTCTTAACATGGCACCAAGCAGATCTGACTGTTCTGTTTTTCATTTCTTAAGAGTTTTGTGAGCTCTGTTTGAGATTGGAAAGGATAGGTTTCACTGTGTTTTAGAAATAGGGGACCAATGCAGTAGGGAAAGTGTTGTTTTTTTATGCTCTATATTACCATGCAGAGAACACTTGTAGGTAATTAGAAATAGGTTGAAATTGGTTGACCTTTAGTCTTCTTTCAAACTAACTGTTTACCAATGCTGCTTTGTCTTGAGATTTGTTTGCAATTCTTTTGCTATGCAATTTGGACACCTGTTTTCGGCAGCTTTGGTGCTTGTTTTCTCTAGCTGAAAATCTAGACATCAAGCACTAAATTATTACCCTCTCCTTGTCCTTCTAACCATTTTCTTTGTTGGTCATCCATGAAACATTTTTCTCATGGTGTGCTGGAGATTCAGCCACAGTCTGCCTACTATTTTTATCACATTTCTTGTACTGGTTGAATGTTCTATGCAAAAAATTACTTTTGAATACTGGTACTAGAAGTTATTCAGGGGAGGCTTTTTTTAGGACATAAAATTTCCCTGACAATTTGCAGTATCCAAGGTTAAATGCTTGGGTAGAATTTTTAGTACAGATATTTTGCGAATATGTTTTTAGTTGTAAGTCCTCTTAGATAGACACCACATGGTGCAATGTCCAGTTCCATTAAGGCCACATCTAGTGGCCTTAAAGAATATGTCTGTGGCTGTAACATGTTAGTCACTGATGGCCTCAACATCTTCTATAATTGCATGGGACCTGATGATGGCTCTGTCAATTGCTATGACTGTGGGCAGATGTCACCTAGATCTCAGCAGAATAAGGCGTGGAAGATGGAGGAGCTCCTCAGTTTGGTTAAGAGATGAAGCCATTCCTTCTCTGTCTCCCTCTATGCCAAGTCAAGCAAAGACTCCTCTTGTAGAGCTCCCTTGCTTATGGTGACAGATTCCTGATCTGCCATAGCTGTAGACCTGGGGTCAAGCAATGCATGGAAGCACTGGGTGCAGGAGTAGCATGCTCCAGGGTCCATCAAGTCCAGCATTCTGTTTCCAACAGTGGCCAATTCAGGTTACAAGTACCTGGCAAGTACCCAAATATTAAATAGATCCTAGGCTACTAATACTGGTAATAAGCAGTAGCTATTCCCTAAGTCATCTTGTTTAATAGCAGTTTATGGACTTCTCCTTCAGGAGCTTCTCCAAACCTTTTTCAAACCCAGTTATACTAACTTCCTTAAACACATCCTCTGGCAATGAATTTCAGAGCTAAATTGTATATTGAGTGAAAGAATTTTCTCCATTTTGTTTTAAATGGGCTACTTGCTAACTTCATAGAGTGCCCACTAGTCCTTGTATTACCTGAAAGAGTAAATAACTGATTCACACTTACCCATTCAAGTCCTTTCATGATTTTATAGACCTCATTCATATCTCCCCTTATCCGTCTTTTCTCCAAACTGAACGGCCCTAATCTCTCTAGCCTTTCCTCATAGGGGAGAGCTGTTCCATCTCCATTATCATTTTGGTCGCCCTTATCTGTACCCTCTGCTCTGCAACTATATCTTTTTTGAGATGCGGCGAGCAGAATTGAACACAGTACACAAGGTGCGGTCTCACAATAGAGCGATACAGAGGCATTATAACATTCTCTGTTTTATTTACCATTCCCTTCCTAATAATTCCTAACATTATGTTCTCTTTTTTGACTGTCGCAGCACACAGCCAACAATTTCAATGTGTCGTCCATTATGACACCCAGAACTTTTTCATGGGTAGTAACTCCTAATAAGAAACCTAATGTCGTGTAACTATAGCATGGGTTATTTTTCCCTATATGCATCATCTTCTACTTGTACACTTTCATTTTCATCTGCCATTTAGATGTCAGATCTTCCAGTCTCACAAGATCCTCCTGCAATTTATCACAACCGACCTGTGATTTAACTACTCTGAATAATTGTCATCTGCAAATTTGATCACCTCGTCATTTATTACCTCACTTGTCCAGATCATTTATAATTATGTTAAAAAGCAGTGTCGCAAGTGTAGAGATCCCTGAGACACTCCATTGTTTACCTTTTTCCACTGAGAAAACTATCCATTTAATCCTACTCTCTGTTTCATGTTTTTCTCCAAGGACAAGCAGGATGGTAGTCCTCACACATGGGTAACATCATCCAATGGAGCCCAGCACGGAAAACTTTTGTCAAAGTTTCTAGAAACTTTGACAGGCACACTGAGCATGCCCAATATGCCGCTAACCACGTGTCCATGCAGGGTCCCTCTTCAATCTCTTCTATTCCGCGAAGCTGTTGCCTCTTGGACGCAGAGCTCGCGCTCATTTTTGGCAGTCTTTCAAAAATGTTTCCTTCCACGCATTGCCTAGGGTCCCTTGCTAATTCTTCGGTTCCCTTTCAGCAATCTAGTAAGTCCCTCTCGTTTTCACGGTTGACCGCTGACAGCCTCCTTCCCTGGTGTCCACTGACCATCGACCGCGCATTGCACACTTTTCTCCATGGCATCAATCGGCTTCCATCGATGCCCTTAGTGCTCCTCGGACTATGTCCATCACAATCCCCCATGAGGTCTGAGTCCTCTGCCTGGGGACATCCTATGATGTCCGTGGTTGCGACCTCTGTGCCCAGAATACCCCAAAGCATCATCAGGCTCGTCTTGATAAGATTGAAAAAGTCTTCGGGTCCAAGCAGTCAGATCTGTTTTAGCCTCAGGGACCTCCACCTCGCCCAGAAAGGAGGTCCTGATCTTGACTCCATCAGGATCACCCCCTCATATGCTCCCCGATCTCAGTGCAGGGGAGCATATGGTCTGGTTCCTCACTGTTGCCATCAGTTCCGGGCAAAGACCACGGTGACCATCAAGAAAGGTCGAGGAAACACAGTCATTGATCATCCTCATAGTCAAAACCAGACCGTGAACAGGCATTGATCTCTGTGCCTCCCACGGAACTGTCGATGGAGGAGGAAGCGATTCCCTCTAACCCCGCTGATGCCTCTAGGCGGCTTCCACCAACATCATTGGAAGGCTTGGTGCCCTTCGATCCAGGGCACATCCTGATTCTGCCTGCTCCTCCTTAAGCCATTTTATCCTCAGCTGCCTTTGAGGAGTAGCTGGAGAGGCGCATGCAGTCAGTGGTCAGCCGGGCCCTGCAGGGCTTCGAGCCTCCGGTACCGCCACAAGAGCCTGCGCCATTACTGGAATGGCTCGACATACTGCTCGGTATCCTGCCAACACAGCCAGCTCCGGTGTCCCATACTGGTGAGGAGGAGGAAGGGCCAGCGGGCTCGATGGCGGCTCAGAGACGCATGGGGTTATCTCACCTCCCAGGGCCCTCGGGATTGGTTCTACTGATGCATTCAGTGCCCCTATCCCGCTGACACTGTTGGATCTGACGGCATTCCTGCAACCCCGAGGGCCGTCAATGCCTCAAGCTCCTTGCTCAGTGTCCTCGAGACCTACGGTGCATCTGCCACTGGGCCTTCAACCCCCGCATCCCTGGAGGGTCGTAGTGAAGGGGAAACCTCTTATGACCCCCTAGGTGGGGGAGATGTCTGTATCCTCCGATGATTTTGAGGTACTCCCTTCTGAGCCCTCTCCACTGGAGGAACAACGAAAATCTCCCCTCGAGGATCTTTCCTTTGCGGGTTTCATCAAGGCCATGGCAGAATCTGTGCCTTTCCAGCTTTTAACAGAGCAGGACACCAGGCACAAGATGCTCAAAATTCTACAATTCATGGATTCCCCGAAAGAGGTAGTGGCGGTGCAAGTCCATGACATTTTCAAGGAGCTGGTAAACCCGCCTTTGGGAACACCCCATATCTGTGCCACCAGTTAACCGGAAGACGGACTCAGTCTACCTAGTCCCACCGACCACAGGATTCGACCACTGTCAACTCCCCCACCAATCCGTGGTGGTTGAATCAGCCCATAAGAAGGCTAAAAGAGTCCACACCCATGCATCATCCCCTCCCCCCCCCCCCCCCCCCCCCCCAGGGCGTGAGCATAGAACTCTCGATGCCCTTGGGCGTTGAGTGTTTCAGGGCACCACGCTGACCGCCCGCATAGCTTGCTACCAGCTATACATGGGACAATATTCCACGAACGAGTGGAAAGAGGCCCCTGAATTTAGTGAGCACCTGCCACAGCAATTCCAGGAGGGTTTCCAGACCATTGTCCAGCAGGGCCTGGAGTGTGATAAGCAGGAGGTTCGCTCTGCTTCTTATGTTTCTGAGACAGCCATGAGAACTGCTGCTGCAGGTCTAGGATCTCGGCGGACGGCATGGCTGAGGGCCTCAGACCTGCGCCCTGAGATTAAAGACTACCTGGCTGACTTGCTGTGTACAGGGGAGAATCTGTTTGGAGACAGAATCAAGGAGGCAGTGCGCAACTGAAGCACTACAGGAGACCCTTCAGCAGTTGTCAGCTTGTACCTCTGACACCCAGCTGCCCAAGAAGCCCTCACGGCAATACGCAAAGAGGCCTTTTTATCGACCTTGGAAATATTTCCCGCCTGCACCACCATCCAGGGTGAGACCGAGGCAACCTCGACCACCCTGGGCAACTACAGTCTCGCCGCAGAACCCCGCCATGGGGTTTTGACTGGCAGCCAGGGAGCATGAGCCAACCTCCTCAGCACGACACCTTTTGGGGGTCGGTTCCAGCTGTGTTCGCAAATCGTGGCCCATGTCTGACTTTTGTGTCCTATCCATTATGCGTCAGGTTTACTGGTTGCTTTTCCAGCAACTTCCACCCCGCTCACCTCTGTGTCCCGGGTGGAGAGCAGCAGGGGACTTACAAATACTTTGAGTTAAGTTCTCCGCCCTTGTTCTGGCTCAAGCAGTCAAATCCGTCCCGCCAAGCCAACAGGACGAGGGGTTCTACTCCAGATATTTTCTAATCCCCAAGAAGATGGGTGGCCTCCATCCCATTCTGGACCTGAGGGCCTTAAACCGTTTCTTGATGAAGGAAAAGTTCAAAATGGTTTCTCTGGGCACCCTGATTCCCCTTATCAAGGCGAGAGATTGGCTCTGCTCCCTTGATCTCAAAGACGCATATGCCTATATCCCGATCTATCAGGCAGATCGACAGTACCTGTGATTCCTGGTTGATGGGAACCACTATCAGTATCACATTCTGCCTTTTGGCCTGGCATCCACACCCCATGTCTTCACCAAATGTCTTGGGTTGTCTGAGCCCATCTTCGAAGGCGGGGGATTCACGTCTTTCCCTACATCAATGATTGGCTTATCGAGGGCAACTCCCGATAAGAGGCTCAGAATGCCATGCATCTCACAATCAAGACTTTGGAGACCCTGGGATTCCTGATCAACTATCCCAAATCCTATCTCCAACTGTCATTGCAACTGGACTTCATTGGGGAACGATTGGACACTGTCCAAGCGAAAGCTTTTCTGCCCCGGAACAGGGCGGAGACCCTCGTGGCTCTTGCTCGGGAGGTCTCCAGTTGCCCCCATATCTTGGCTCACCAATTCCTCCGCTTCCTGGGCCACATGGCAGCGACAGTGCATGTCAACCCATTTGCTCGGTTTCACATGAGTGGGTCACATTGGACGTGCTCTCAATGGTGTCAAGAAAGAAGTGCCTAGTCATCACTAGCGATGTAGAAATCAGTGGCGACATCATCATACCAGACCTTGCCGCCATCGGCACAGAAATCTGCAAAGCAGCCATTGTTGCTGACAGTGACCCTGGCTCTAGTGAGCCCAATACGAATTCTTCACCGGTGCCCTCCTTGTTTTTGGCACCTTTATCACTGTCTCGCCTCCTGTTTCTTGATTCCAGACACTCCGGGGCTCTGTCAGCATCGCCTGTCCAGAGCACCCAGCCCAGGTCACTTCCACTGCATTTGGAAACCTCAGACCCCATCTGTTCCATTGTGCCCTTGATCTCTATGCATTCCCTAACACAGGTTACCAAGGAGAAGGATTCTATCTGGGGTCCGGTGCATGCACTTTCCTGGTGATGGACCCTATTCTGGTCTCCAAAGAAGATACCTTTTCTCCAACTCTGGCCCAGAGAACACCTCAATGAACAGGTGAAAACTTTATTTGCCTCTTTGGTAAGCAATGACAAAGAGGACACCCTTCTGCCTGTCCTGTCCAGGATGATGGGTTTGTTCCCTCAAGAAGGCATTCCTCCTCCACCTCCGTCAGTCAGGCCATCTCTCTTAGTGGAGGAGTCCAGCCAGCACTTGGAGGATGAAGTGCAGGGCACAGCCAACTGGGACCTTCCTCAGGAATGTTCCCCTTCAAGACAACTGAGGTCTCCTCCTTGATCCGCTGACTTCTTCATCAGAGTCATGGTTTAAATTCTTCAAACATTCGATTCAGAGAAGCCTTCAGACTACTTCAGTATTGGAAACTCCTTCCGACCAGCAGTGATCCTGGTTCATCAGATTCTGTGGGACCTGCAAAGGAGAATGAGGGAGAATCCAGCCTCCTGCCTTCTCAGTAGCCAGGAAGATGGATCTCAAATACAGATTGCAGTAAGCTCCTTGTTTCGGCATAGTCCAACTGCAGTCTGTGGTGGTAGAATCCACTTTGAAACAGGCTAAGAAGACTAGAATATTTTCCAACATACCACTGGGAAAAAATCCCTGGTAACGGGATAGCTTTGAGAAGAAAGTCTTTCAGAGTTTGATACTAAACATCCTCATTGCAGCCAACCAACTTTATATGGTGCAGTATTTATATGACTACATCGATAAGCTGGAGTTCCTGTCGCACTCCATAATGGTAACTCCGGAGATGAAGGCATTACTTCATTGGTGGCTGAACCCATTGCTATTAGAAAAGAGGTGTCCTCTTTGAGCATTACCATATCAAGTGACACTAGTTATGGATGCCTCCACCAGAAGGTGGGCAGCTCATACACATTCCTCTTGAACTCAGGGAATATGGTCAGCAATGGAATCTCTGTTTCAGGTCATCCTCAGAGTTTTGAGATATCTAGCATGCCTTGAGAGTGTTCACTCACTTGTTTCAGGGAAAGAGAATTCTGATCCAAACCGACAGTCAAGTAGCAATGTTTTAATAAATTAGCAAGGGGCAGACAGGATCCTGGACCCTCTATCAAGAGTCTCAAAGAATTTTGAAATGTGCCCTTAATCACAGAGCCTTTTTTCAGGCAACCTAACTTCCTGGGGTCTCCAACACAGTGGCAAATCACCTCAGTGGAGTATTCTGACCACACAAGTAACCTCTGGATCAAACAGTTGTTCAACCTGTGGGGTTGACTGTCAGTTAATTTGTTTGCATCAGAAAGCAACTGGAAAGTCAGACTTGCTCCATGCTTCAAAGCAAATTCAGATCCACTACAGATGCTTTTCTGATGAGGTGTATGCTTTTCAGTTACTTCTGCTGGTGGCATGGATCATTCAGAATGTGCTCAAGGATTAGGTATGACTCATTCTCATCACCCTAGCATGGCCCAGATAGTTGAAGTCCTCTTATCTCATCAAGTTGTCAGTCTGCCCTCTGATCCTTTTGGAAACTGATCCAGCCGCTGCTAACTTAGGAGGCGGGTTGTCTTTCATCCAAACCTCCCTTCCTTCAACCTGATGCTTGGATATTGAGCATTTATTGTGTCTTCTCTGTCACTTTCCACGGAGGTTGAGAATATAATGATTATAGCTAGGAAGCTGTTTACTAGGAGGGTGTAAGGTTTTAAATGGAATCATTTCTTGACCTGGTGTCTCTGGACCCGTTTGCCTGTAGTCCCAAGGATCTCCTTCAATACCTATTTTCCCCTCTCCTTATTGGGTCTAAGTATATCTTCTGTGAAAGTACATCTTAGGTTATCATTGCTGACCACTGCAAGTGGATGGAAACTGATCTCCCTTCATCCCCGGTATCAAAATTCAAAGCCACCTGTACCATGAGATCTTACTGTTGTGTTAATACAACTGATGAAGCCTCCCTAGAATTCGCTGGAGTCGGCTTAGTTGAATTTTTTCACATGGAAGGTGGTGTTGGTAGTTTCTATCACTTCAGCTAGAAGAGTCAGTGAACTGCAGACATTAGTTTCATGCTCTCTGCACTTTCAATTTTTTCACAATGGGGTGGTGCTCCATACCCACCCTAAGTTTCTACCTAAAGTGATTTCTGCATTTCACTTAAATCAAGCTATTGTTTTGCCCATATTCTTCCAAGTCAATATGGCCACAAAGGGGAGAAAGCCCTCCATTTGCTGGACTATAAGTGGGTCTTAGCCTATTACTTGAGGAAAACTTGGCCTTATCATCGGACTTCTCAGCTGTATCCAACAATCCTAACAGACTGGGTGTGGCTGTTGCCAAACATATTTTGTCCAACTGGCTAGTAGACTGTATGCATTGTTATGCATTGGCTGATCTTCAGATCACAGACTTAGTAAAGGCTCATCCAGTAAGAGTTAACTCCATTGAGGACATCTGCAAGGTTGCATCATGGTTGTCAGTTCACACATTTATGTCCTATTACTGTCTGGACAACCTATCAAGAAGTGACAGTAATTTGGGGCAAGCATGGGGGAAACCAGGTTATTAATATGTAGTTAAATGCTCTGCTTCACACCTTCAGCTTGGGACTTCCCATGTTATAACTAATTCAGCACTACTTATCAATGGAGAAAGCAAGTATACTTACGGTAAATGGGATTTTCTCTAGACAGCAGGATGAATTAGCCATGCTTAATACCCACCTGCCTGCCTGCCTCCCTGGAGAATCTACCTAAAGCTAAGCTCTTCATTAGACCGAAGGGCTCAGGATGCAGCATGCGCATGGAAGTTCCCACACATGCTCACTAGTAAAACTTTACTGAGCTAGAGAGATGGGTTCATTCACTGCCATCAGATAACATCACCCACCTGTCATCTAATTCATCCTAGTGGTTAAGGAGAACTCTGTTTACAGTAAGCAAACTCATTTCATTTTGTATTGAATTGGTTTAAACACGTTTAACCCTCAGTATAAAAACACGTTATTCTGTAGTCTAGAAGCGATTTGCAAGAACCATCTAATATTTTCTTTTCCTTTTATTTAGTTAACAATTATAAACTCTGAATTGAGCATTTCTTGGCATTCCATTCCCTAGTTGAAGGAATTGAGCTCCTGAATATTTATTTACAGGAAATGCCTGACCTGTAAGGCATTTTTCTGCAATGAAGTATGCTTTCATAAACCAAAGCAAATGAAAAAGATAAAAGGAAAGCTCAAGCTTGACCATTAATGGAAGCTGCAACTGTGTTTTTTTTCTATCTAGAAATGTGTTTCTTTAACTGTTAAAATGTTCATAACTTTTCCATTTTGTGAGCTCATAAGTATTGCATTCTCTGGCTAGTGTATTGCATTCTGTCCTTGACCCTGTACCAACAAGGATTATATTTGCCTGTCTAGCTTAAATCGGTCTTTATACTTCTCTCTAAAGAATGTCATATTCTGTGGTTTAAATTCATTTAGGAGAAATCTAGTATGGTTCCTAGTTTCAAAAAGATTTTTGCTGTTGTAGCAGATTGGAACAAACCTTTTCAGAGGGTGTCCTTTGCTGTCAGTTGCAGCACATCTGGAGATCAGTTTCATGTTAACTATTGTGAGGTTTAAACAATGAGCATGAAATTGGTTTTACAGTGTACTTATGTAATTAGAAACCCTTTTCACTTTTCTTCCTTTTACCTACTTAAACATGCACACAGTTTTGTACAAGTGTATTATACGTGAAGTCTCAGCTGCTTTTTTGATCCAGTTTGTACAGGCCTAAATGGCACATAAGGAACATGTCTATGGAAACTTGCTTAGAGATTTGTTTGAAAATTTTCTATGATTTCTTTTGTGCATAAAATGGAACAATTATGAGCCAGTTTGTTGTTGTAATGCACAGTTGTTTTTCTTCAGCTTGCACCACGAGAGAAAGCAGCACTAAACTATAGCCAGAAGTTAAAGGAGAAGTTTCAACACCACCCTCAGATCAAGCGCATAGCTCGTCACCGTCACCTACCGAGAGCCATCTATAGCCAGGCCAAGGAGCAACGCATCATGAAGGAAGCTCGTCGCAGGAAGTACGTTTTCATTTGTATCTTGGTAACAGTGGTTTATACCAGTCTTTTTTATTTTATTTTATTTTTTAAAGAATAGATTTAATCTTCTTAATTTGGCCAGGGTCTAAACAGTTTTTTGTATCCCAATTTGTAATCAGTTGACGGAGCATTAACCACCCTACATTGTATGCATTCTTTATCTCAGCTAAAAGATGACCATTCTTAAGTTATGACCGCAACTTTACACTTGATCTTTGCCAAAAAGAGTCTGAGAAGTGAGAGTTTGCACTACAGGCTGAATCAGCACTGTAATGATGTTTCACAGTGCTAGTTAGTTAAGTAGTCTGAGTACCTTGTGCTGTCATCTGTGCTTCACAATTAGGATAATCTCTTAATTTGTACAATAGCGCCATTGAAGATCAGGTGTATTATTGTGTTGGTTGACATAGTCTCTGGAAAGATATGACTGATTGCTACCTCTTGCTCTCTCTCTAACCTTGTAGTAGCCTTGATAGAAACTTCAGGACAGCAAAGATAATGTACTTTGTCTTACAGACACACTGAAAATGAAGGGATATTCTCAGTCATGTTCGATGCTTGTAGACAGAAAATAAACCTTAAGAGCAATAGAAACATTTTTATATGCTTTGATTTGAACTTTAGGAAAAGAAGAATCCATCATTCTGTTTATCTAGTTTGTCCTTTAATCATGTGGAACGTTTCCCCTCAATATGGTGGATATGGATGAGCCAAAAAAGCATTTTGTAACTGTTCCTTCAATTTTAGTTAATACGAGTCTTTATAAAAATTACCATGTATAACTGTGTATGTATCAGTTAGTTTACAAAAGTTGAAGATGAAAGCAGAACATTATGATCAGTGTAGTGAAATATGGTCTCAGCTTGTAATATGCTGTTAAGAAAACTGCTGAAAGATTATATCTTTAGCTATGTATTTGTAAGAAAATGAGTAATTAATATAGCAACTGTGAAGTGACGTTTGTTCATCATATTCAACTTTCTTTTACATGCTATGAATCACCATCATTGGTCAGGTCACTATACTCATTTATATATTTATAACGGTAGGGTAGAGATTCTTCTGAGCCTAATTAGGTTCTTAGTATAAAGAAATATGTCTGTTTTACTCTTGAAAACTCCCTTTGCAGTTACTTCAAATCTGGTGTTATTTCAGAGCATTGTCACTTGTGTGAAAATGATCTATGTACATACACACGTGCAATTATATGTTTTTAAATCTTATTAAATAAATATAGTCATAATCTCTGTATCAGTAGCTCCTGGCTCTGCATTCATAGAAATATAGAAACATGATGGAAGAAAAAGACCATATGGCCTATTCAGTTTTACAATCTCTGTCACTCCTTCAGAGATCCTCTTTGTTTAACCCATACTTTCTTGAATTCAGATACTGTCCTTAATTCCACCACCTCCATGGAGAGACTGTTCCATGCATCCAATACACGCTCTATAAAGAAATATTTCCTTAGATTATTATCTCTTAGATTACCCCCTTTCACCCTCATCTCATGACAACTCATTCTAGAGCCTCCTTTCCTTACAAAGAGGCATGCCTCCTGTGCATAGAAACCTTGCAGATATTTACATGTCTCTATTATATGTCTCCTATCCTGCCTTTCCTCTGTGGTACACATGTTTAAATCTTAGGTCCATCCCCATGTAGTTTAGAACAAAGACCACTGATCATTTTAGTAGACACTCACTGGACCAACTCCAAACAGTTCATATCCTTTTGACGGTGCGGTCTTCAGAACTGTACACAGTATTCCAAATCAGATCTCACCAAGGACTTATATAGGAGCAATATCACCTCCTATTTTCTTCTGACCATTCTTCCCTATGCACCCAAACATCTTAATGTCTTTTGCCATTAACTTATCCTCCTGTTTGACCACCTTAAGATCACCCCTAGAACCAACTCTTGTTTTGTGTTCAGAAGAATTTTACCACCTATACTGTACCTCTCCTTTGTGTTTTGCAGCCTGAATGCAAACTTCTCATTTTTAGCATTAAATCTTAGCTGCATGACCCTAGACCATTCCTCCAGCTTCTCTAGATCCCTTCTCATGTCTTCTACATTTTCTTGGCTGTCTTCCCTGTTGCAGGTTTTGGTATCACTTATAAAAAAAAATCACTCTTCCCCACAGTATTGCTCATGAAAATGTTGAAAAGAACTGGTGCAAGGACTGATCCCTGCAGCATACACTAGTAACACCCCTCTCCTCAAAATGAACTCCATTTACCACAACTCTTTGCTGCCTCCTACTCAACCAGCTTCTAATCCAGTCAGTCACTTTATGGCAATACCAAGGGTACTCAGTTTATAAGTCGCCAATGCGGAACCATGTCAAAGGCCTTGCTGAAATCCAAGTACACCACATCTACTACTCTCCCTGATCCAACTCTCTAGTCACCTAATCAAAGAAATTGATCAGATTTGTCTGACAAGACCTACATCTGGTAAAACCATGCTACCTCAGATTGTGCAATCCTTTGGATTCCAGAAACTGCACTATCCTCTGCTTTAGCTGCAATTTTGTTAATTTACTCACCACAAAGATCAGTCTAACCAGCCTGTAGTTCCCAGCCTCCTCTTTACTTCCGCTTTTATGAATAGAAACCACATCTACCTGTCTCCAGTCTTCAGAACTACTCCAGATTCTAAAGAAGGATTGAAAAAATCAGCCAGTGGAACTACCAGAACTTCTTTAAGTTCCTTTAATACCCTTGGATGTATTCCATCCAATCCTATCGCTTTATCTACTTTAAGTTTGGTTAATGTCTCACAAACACATTTTTCAGAAAATTGATTTAGATTCCTCTCTCTTTGTGTTCATTTTATGTGGTCCTGCTCCTGGCCCTTCCACAATGAACACCAAATAGAAAAATTTGTTAAGCATTTCTGCTTTTTCCTCATTGGCCTCTACATATTCCTCCCCTTCATCTCTGAGTCTCACAATGCCACTTTTGCAGTTCCTCCTATCTTTAACAGATCTTAAAACAAAAAAATGACCTTCCCATTTTACCATATTTGCTATTTATTCTTCCATTTACATCTTTACATTCCTGACTACTTTCCCAGATTCTCTTAGCTTTTCCAGGTATTGGCACCTGTCTTCCTCTTTCTACAATCTCTTGTAGTTTATGAATCTCCTTTTAGTTTATGAATCTCCTTGTAGTTTATGAATCTCCTTTACCTTTTCTGCTGCTTCTTTAGAAAACCACAGAGGCCTCCTTTTACTCTTTCCTTTATTTACTTGCCTAATAAAAAGGTTATTTGCCTTTATAATATCTCCTTTTAGTTTAGCCAACTGCTCTTCTACTTCCCCTAGATTTTCCTATTCATCTAATGACTCCTTGAGGTACTCCCTCATTTTAAAAAAGTTAGTTTTCCTGAAATTAGAACGCTTGCCTTTGAATAAACCTTCATCTCCTGAACTCTAATACTGAGCACACCATCCGGTGATCACTGGATCCCAGATGATCGCCCACCTCAACATCAGAAATACTGTTCCCATTAGTAAGCACCAGGACTAGTATTACCCCCTTTCCAGTGGGTTCCATTACCAGCTGAGGGAACAGTTCTCCCTGCAGAGAATCTGTCATGCTTCAAAAATCATATCAGTGCTAACTCTTTGAGACATTTGCCAACTGATTTAATTTTCTTAAAGTCTACTCTTGGTATCCCACCAAAATATGTCCCTTGCCAACCTTAAATAAACATGAAATATAAGAATAATGACCTTCCAAACATTGCCCATCCTCACTGTGCGTAAAAGTATGCACACTGTGTAACAGTACACATACTTCCAAGTGCTGAGAAAAGGGGTAATCTTTGGGGCAGGGGAAGTTCAGAGGAGTGAATGTATGACATAAATGCTTTTTTTCCTCTAACTTTGTTAAATATATTTCATATGTACATCTGTAAATAAAGCACAATTAATAAATGTGATTATGAAATCTTAATAGATTATGATACCTTTTCTTGATCTAAACTAAGATGTAGACATGAGATTTCAGTGTTAGAAGCAATGTCCAAAACTCTCTTACTACAATACATTTTTTATTAGACCAACAACATAAAAAAGATCATAACATAGTAAGACCTAGATTTATCAGTTTGCTATAAATTTTGCAAGAATAACACCCGAGATAAAAAAATATATATATATATATATTTGGGACATGGTTAGGGTAATTTTCCTGAGAGAGAGAGAGAGACACGCTGTATAAGGCTCTCATATAAGTTAACTATTTATACCACTGTAAGATGGGCAACTAGTAACTTGGAGTGAGGTTTTGGTGGTATGCTAGCTTTTGGGGGGCACTTTTACATGCACAGTCAGAGATATGAACAGCATAGTTACCATCAGTGAAGATTTTATGTGATTTGGAGTGATGAATGGTATAAAAAGATGAGATTTGTACAGTGTACTTTCAACCTAGCTTGTTAGCAGCTAGGTAGAGAATGCATCAAGCTAGGTTTATACCTTTCATCACTCCAAATCACATAAAATCTTTACTGAGGTTAACTGTGCTGTTCATACCTCTGACTGTGCATGTAAAACTGCCCGCCAAAACCTGGCACACCACCAAAACCTCACCCCGAGTGCAGTGGTATAAAAAATAGTCTATTATATGTGCCTCCCCAGGGGCTCTCCCTTCTCACCTCTACCCTCTCCCTGCCTGAAGCAGGATTTATCACAAAACCCGTTTCAGCAGTAACACATAGCTATCGCAGGCATAAAGCCAGGAAAAAAGGTGTGGTTATTTCCGGCATTAAAACCTGCGATAGCGTGCATTACGGTATCGTACGCAATGCTAAGCACCCCTCGTTTTAATTTTCTCCTCCCTAACTCCTCCCAGTTGGGAAAAATTTTAAAATTTGCATATGCATCTTGCAATGCGTTATTTATCATGTGCGTTAGGGCTTTAACACCCGCGATAATGCCCTAACATGATTTGATAAATGACCCTCTGAGATTCCAGATTCTTAAGGACCAATACATCTACTAGAACTCTGCATTATAAATCTAAAGATTAAACAAAAATAAAAAATATAGTTATTTATAAAAGTTCAGAAAGTCAATTGATATACAAATTGCCCATCAAGTAAATGTTAATCTGGGTGTAAAATTGGAGACAGCATTTAAACCATGAAATCTCAGGTTTTGGCTATTATGCAGTCGGCATTTGGCCAACTTCATAAAATTCTATCAGTTACATCTTTTCTGTCCCCCCCCCCCCCCCCCCCCCCCAATGATTTAGCAACAGTGGTCTAGCCTCTGGTAGTTTCGAGATTGAACTACTGTATTGTGACTCTTTTGGGGATACTACAGAAATTATTAAAACTAGCTGTCTAGATCAAACAAGATTGAAGGTACTTCATGAATATATTGCAGATTTATCTCCTAGGTTCTCATATCCTATAATAACAGTTGATTTCAGTTTACATGTGTATAATTGGCTCTATTTGCTAGCCCAGGGATTTATTTTACCAATGTTGCTTAGTAATTGATATCAATTGGCGGATATACCTCCCAAGCAAGGAAATTATCTACTGGATCTGGTGATTGGTTCGGCTGCTGTCAGAGATTATATGAATTAAGGGTATTCAGTTTGCAGATTTTTTCCTTGTTCAGCTTATTGCATTGTGGCTTTTTCCTTGGTCACATGCGACCATTTCAGGAAAGGAAGCCCTATGGATACATGAATTAAAACAAATAGCAGCATAAATGCTGACCTTTTTATGAGCATTTGGGTGAGAAGATTTTATTGATGTTCCAGAGATGCCTGTTGATTTATTAATGCATTGCTGGCAACAGGAAGTGAATTAATTACTGGATGACATTGTGTCATGGAAACCCATGTTGAGACTATCCCCTATTTCTGTCCCATTGTTCTCTGAAGATTTGAGAGAACAGAAGCAGGCTGTTAGACATCTGGAAGGCAGTGGGTTAAATCCCAGGCTTAGAGTTGTAAGAAGAGATGGTGGACAATGGCTAATAGGCATTAAAAGCAAAAGAGAAATTTAGCACTGCTACTATTGAGACAGCAGAGAGCAACTTGCAGAAGTTGTGTTTTGTAAATAGGCTGCTGGGCAAGATAGTAATATGAGCTGGATGCAAGGTTGTGAGGATTTGGGGGGGGGGGGGGGGGTTCTGGAAAGGTGCACAATCTGCAGGCTAATCTAGAAAGCAAGTGAGAAATGTATTTGGCACTGGCCTGTATGTACAGCATTAAAGGTCTCCCACATGCAGCTTTTAGAGGGATTTTAGGCCTAATCTTTGGTTGAGTTAAAGAATATTTGGAATGGAGTTAAAGCAACTTTTTATTTGTTAGATGCCTGCCCCATTAGGATAATTAAAAAAGCTGTCACAAAACATTCTGAAAGTCTTACTAAGATTGATGAATGGTTCCCTGGCTGAGGGTCTTGTTCCTGCCTGTCTGCGGCATACAGTTATAACTCTGATCTTGAAAAGCCTGACTTGGATCCTGATGTATGTGCAAGTTATCAGCCCTTGGCCAGTAATCCTTTTCTGGCTAAAGTAATGAAAAAAGCAGTAACTACCCAATTGACCAACAGCACAGTCTGAATTAAGGGGTTCCAAAGGTATTCTTTTGTCATACAGCCATCAGGGAGCTTAGCCAGGTGGAGAGATGCTAAGAGATGGGGGAAGTAGACTTTCATGTATGTGGATAGTTGAGGATAAGCCTGCTGGAAGAGGGGTGATGGAAAGAGAGACAGAGAGGAGCAGTGTAAGCAAGGGACAAGAGAGTGTTGTGTAGGGTGGTTGTGGGGCAGGGGTGAAATTGTGATGCACTATATGCCTGAAGAATTAAAAAAAAAAGGGGTTGGGCAGAGGATATTGTGCTGGATAGTGAGGCAGAAAAGGGAGAGAGAGGGAAATGAGAGCAGAAGGTGAGTAGAGGTCAAGGGAGAAGGGGAAGTTGCTGAGCACAGAGTACAGGATGAAACAAGATTGGAGGATATGGGTGCTGGGGTAGGGCATTTGAGACACAGAGGCCTGGGGCAAGGGGTTGGTAGGCAGGAGGAGAGTGGCGTGCATGTTGCGTATATGTTGCTAGACAGTATTGAGGGGATACTGGTGTGGGGCAGAGGGAATACTGGTGGTTTTGTGAGAGGTGTTATGTTGGGGCTGCTGAACCCCCAGTGTTGCTTTTCTTAGGGGCAGAAAGTGTTGTGTTGGGGCCACTAAGCCCACTTTGCTTTTTTGGAGGGGTGGGAGGTAGCGTTGTTTTTGTTCCTGCTAGGAAGTGTTGTGTTGACGTTGCTGAGCACCTGTTGTTTTCTTATGGGGGCAGGAGGCGATGAGTCCCCTACTGTGAAAGTCACTGCAAGCAACTGTGTTAAATAAATAAAGCGACTCCAGCTGGTTCAACGTTTGGCAGCTGAAATAGTATGAGAGTTTCATTTCAGGGAGCAGTCTCCCCATTGTTGGAAAAACTTTATTGGCTCCCGGTAGTCTAATATTAAATCATTATAATACCTAGGTCCCACCTATCTTGTAGATAGGCTGCCTGCTTATATACCAGGCCACTATTAATTTGTATTCTAGGGAAGAGAAAGCTCATTTAGAATGGACAAGGAAGACGTCTTTCTCTATCGCCACACCAGATTATATTTGCCTTTTAAAATAAATTATCTGATTCAAAGAAAGGTTAAGGTACAGCTGTGCCAAGATTCTTTACCAAATTGTTATTGAGCTGTATATTTTAGGCTGACTCAAAAGAACCTGTGATCTGACAAGTGTAAGATGAATTCCAATGCAGGATTGTGAGGGTTGATGAAATTGTGGGAATGTCTTAAAGATGGAGTGCTTTGAGAGCAGGGCTTCCCAAACCTGTCCTGAGAACCCCACAGCCAGTTGGATTTTCAGGATATCCACAATGAATATGCATGAGTATGCAAATGTGTCTCATGCATAGTCATTGTGAATATCCTGAAAACCTGACTGGCTGTGGGGTCCCCAAGACAGTTCAATACTAGTTGTATCAATGTTGTTGTTATTATGGTGTAATTTAATGTATGTACTGCTCAGATTTCACAGTTTTACTTGCTGATTGTCTGTATAGAGAGATTAATGTATGTGTGTGTAAATCACCTTGAGTTCGACATGAAAGGAATGATCTATAAATCTGACTATAAAGTAAAATAAAAAGTAAATATTCAAATCTCCCAGTCAGAAAAAAAACAGGTGAAATAAATGGTCTAGTATAAAACAATTATACTTGGGAGAGCATGGGAAAATGGTTATAAAGACAATGGGCTAGACAAGAAAAGGAGAATTGATGTAATCCCCAGGGTAGGAAAAGATGAACTTAGGAATGAAGGCCCAAAGAGAGAATATATGGTGTGGGCCATAGGTAGATCGATGCCTTCAGATGAAAATCAAATTAGGTGAAGTGGAGAAGTTTGAGCGGAATACAGCATTAGATGAACGTTTAGTGACAGGAATATGGAAGAGAAACAGTGTGAGTAAATCAGAGAGAAGCAGAAGAGTTCAAAATAAACCACAGAAAATGAAAATGTGAAAAAGGGAGGATGGCCAGAAAGAAGTTAATGTAACTGGGGCATGATAATGAAGGAAGAATTTTATAACATGAGGAGAGAGAACAAGATGAATATGGTAAATTATATATCTCGCTACAAAAAGTGGCCAAATATGTTATAATTGCAAGTCAAACTCCAAGAACCAGTGCAAAGTTCCAAAAACTTTATGCCAGGTGAGAGAAAAGGAATTCTATTTTAAAAAAACTTGATAGTTCAAGAACTATAGATCATATGCTTCTACACATCACTAGACATAAAGTCTGTAAGTTAGTGGAAAAATGAGCAATAAAGAATCCCAAGAGGCAAAATATCATCTGGGATGTAAGGTTGTAATAGCCCAGAAGCGAATTTCAAAATCTTGCTGTATAAGCATTAATATCAAATCCCAATCCAAGAGATTCTTTATGTAGTTGGAGACACCTCAGTAGCAAACACAGAAGAAGTCTTGTAGCTGGCTTTAAAAACAAAAAACTGCTGAATTCCAATTTCATCAGATCAGTGCCTCTTCTCCAGTCCTGCTTTATAGGACAGCTCGAAGAGACTTACAGAGCTAATTCTTCAAACGTGATTTTACTGGTTCAGTCCCCTTGTCTGTTTTGGTGTAGATCGGCAGACTAGCTCGGTCATACAGTCTTTCTCTGATGTCATGTTTCTGTGTTTTGGTGGTGGTCTGCATTTTATTTATTTATTTTTATTTATTTAGGGATTTTTATATACCGCAGTACGTAAAAAGATACATCACCGCGGTTTACAATAAACAATAATTAGCAACAGGCTTTACAGATAACAGGTATGAATGATAACAGGCAGTACAGACAGTAAACCATAAATTAATATAATGTTTTACATACAAGAATGATATCGGATGTAACTAAAAAATCATTTACGAACCAACACAAAACCTTAGAACATAAAAGTCAATAATTGAGCTGATGGTAACCACAGGAACTAAATTTATATAGGTATGAGAGATTCTAAAGAACAGTGAATGTATGTGTAAGTGTTATGTGGATCAGGTCATCCTGGCAAGATGGCGCTGCTATATTATGTACGAACAAAGTGGGAAGATTTATGATTAAAATCAGACGTGGAAGTAACTGTGGCAAGAAACGAGCAAATTAATATTTTGAAGAACCTAGCTGCTGTTTCAAACACTAAGATTGTGGTGAGACAGCTACCTACCTTAGCTGTCCCCTGCCTTGGTGTTATCAACATAAATATCCCTAGTTTATCTAGATATGGTAAATACACTCCTATATTTTTAAGGGCAGTAATTTACTTTTTTATACCTTAAACAGTTTTTTCTCAGATATTTGCATGTTTGTTTCTGACAATTGTCAAACTCTCGTGTGACTGACTGTGTGTCTTTCTTAGGGAAATGAATCGCCGCAAACACAGCAAACCAGGAGCGGTACCATTCGTGTCGGAGAAGAGGAAGCATGTCGTAGCTGTAGTGAAATAGTACTCCATGGACTTTGATCCACACTGTTTAGTGGCAAACGATGGTAGCTCTGAAACATGTGATGTAATGTGAATTAGAGTCTGTTTTCAACATGTACACAAACAAATGTTTTCATCAGACTACAAAGGAAAGTTCCGTGGTTTACATCTAATAACTGTTCTGTTCTTTGGTTCCTTGCGAAGAGAAATCAATCTCTTTTTCTTTGCCACATTTTGATATTTATTATTTTGTTAAAAAGAAAGGTGTAATACAAATAAAATAAAAGGGTATTGAATTTACTTCCATTCAAAATGTTACTAAAATCTGGGTTATATGAATATTTAGTATGTATGTTTTAATTCCAGCAGTCTAGTAAAAGCATTCGTTTCTGCCCTTTCATGCACTGCCAGTAGTATTGGGGCTTATTGGGTTTTTTACATCTTTATACTTCTATGCCACCTATAAGCAATCCTAACCTTCCTTTTGGTACAGACTGCCTACTGTTTTAGGACTATGTTCAAAACTGGAAAGCTAGCAATTTGGAGACCTGTCTGAACTGCAGTAAATTATGCCGTTCAGAATAGTATTTGTATAAATGGGTACTGTGGAATTCTTTTAAGAAGAGGCCAAGATCTGAATATAGCCTGTTCAGAGTTTCTTTTCAGGAGAGGACTGTTTTCACTGTGTGTGATCTCAGGAGAGAGAGATGGGGGGGGGGGGGAGGGTATGGATGCTGTGGGGTAAATGTAATTTTTGTCCCTGTAAGCTTCACATTTGTGATATTGGTCAATACATTAAAAATCATAAAAATAATTAAAAAAGAGAGAGGGAGGTTATATGCTATTTCTTACTGAATGTGGTTTTATAATTAACCTAATTTTGTTTGTATGAATAAAGGATACAATTGTCATTCTGCTTTTCTAACAGCAAAAATCTTAAAGTGATTATGTCTTTCAACTTTATTTATTGAATGCACCAACTCTGATCCCTATCTAGTCTCCATTTTTTTTATTGTTAAGAATTGCAAGAACACTCATGGAATATTTTATAAGAATGCATTATAAACCTTGACATCCTTGAAATCTGTACAGAGATTTATGCTTCTTGAAGTAGTCAAGTGTAATTAGATTGACTGACCTGTTACCTTCCCTTGTGTAGCATGCTAGTCACTCCTCCTTATTAGCTGAAACGATCTACTCTTCCCCAGTCGCAGTTGTGGCAAGAATGTAGCAACTAGATCAATGGCATTGAAGCCCAGAAGACTCTTGTTTATAGTATTAGTTTCTGTTCAGAGACTTCTGATGGTGATTTCCAGTTTTGTGGAATTGTATTCTGTGATGGGTAGCTAGATAATATGAATTGCCTGCTAGGAATCTTTGAAAGTCCCTTCAAGATCGTTGAGTAACCAGCACTTTTTTCATTCACCATAGTTATTGTGTCGAATAGCTAGAGAAGCTGTACTTCTCAGATGTGTGTGTGTACATATATATAAAACTCCTGGAGGAATTCTTTGCAAATAGAAAATTCTGCCACAATATTTAAGAATTCTGCAAAATTCTGTATACTTTGTCATAATATCAAAATGTAATCACTTATTTTTGAATATTTAATTTAAATTATAATACAGGAAAAATTTACTACTACGATGAAAAAACTTTAAATTTTTTTTTTGCATAATTTTCACTGGAGTACATCATAATATCCAGTTCTCCAGGCTAAAACACCCCCTGCCCTCATTCTCTCTCTCAGGCTTAGCCACCTTAGATTTCTCCAAACCCTATCCAATTCGACCTCACAGCTTCCTCTTTTCCTACCCAGTCCCCCTGGGTTAACCCTGCCCAGCTCTCTCCCCAGTTCTTTCACCCTTCCCCCCCCTCCCCACCCCCCGGTCTCTCTCCTTAGTCACAGAATTGATGACACTCAGGTTCTCTCCCCATTCTCAAACTTCCTAGTTCTTTCCCCCCAAGGCTTGAATCCCCTAGTTCTCTCTCCAATTCTTTCCTTCAGGCCTCAACTTCACTGTGCTCCACACCCACCCTTGTCTTGACCTCCACCATCATGCTAGCTATCTTCACCCCTAGCCAGGCTCCACCCCACTGCATTCACTCTCTTCCCCTTCCACCCTCCACAATCATCTCTCCATCCCTAGGTTTGAAACCCATCAGCTATTGCCCTCCTTATGTTGAACCACAGTTGTGATCCCTTCCAACTTTGACCCCACTACTGCTCACTTCCCTAAACCCTCCCTGTTTCTATCCCATCATACCTACTTACTCTCTCCCTCCCAGCATGCTAGACACAACCCCCACTGCACTGACTCTCCCTCCCAGCATGCTCAACCCGATTCCCTCCGCACTGACTCTCTCTCCCTCTTGGCAAGCTCGACTTGACTGCTACATCACTAGTATCTCTTGGCAAGTTAGACCTGTCCCCCACTGCACTAGAATCTTTCCCATTGACAGCAAAGCTGAATTAGCCATGCTGTCTGGGGACGTCCTCCGGCGGCCTCGAGGCGGAGCTTCTCCTAGCTGTTACAGAGCTTTGCTTTGTGCAGCTGTGCACGTCTTCCCGCATGATCCAGCACCCTCATTCCCCTCAGTCTGTTCTTTCCGTGCTGCCGAACGTACGTAGAGCTCTGAGTTCTCTTCAGAAAAAACAAGAAAAAAGCACTTTTCAGTGCTACCATGGGGCCGAAACCGCCTGGCTTTAAGTACTACTAGTGCGGTAAGGTGATGTCGATCACTGACTGCCACAACTATTGCTACATCTGCCTGGGCCTGGACCACGAACAGTCGGCATGCCGCGACTGGTCACATGTCACCCCGGGCCCAGCGACAGCAGGCTCAAAAGATAGCAAGGCTGAGAGAAAGCAACGATGGCTCCTATGCCCTGCCATCAGAATCCCACTCCTCCCCGAGGCTGAACATGGAGCAGCCCGAAAAACAAAAGAGGGCCCCCTCGCTGTGACCCCAAGGTAAGGGCACGAAAAAGTCAAAGGTGCCCACTCCAACAGTGCCTGCCCGCACCAAGTGCCATGGAGCGCTAGCTCGCCCATTCCGCCCCTACCCACCATACCGGGCCCCGACATTCCAACAGCTTCGCCAGCAGCAACAGCAGAGGGGCAGACCCAGGCACCAACAGCGATAACCAACCATCTTCCCAAAGCCCCTGCAAGGTTTTTAAGGCCGGCGGGGCCACCCCCACCATCGCCAAAGGGGGGCACAATAGCACAGTTTTTCAGTTTCTGGTCTGCGATAACCTCTGACTACAGGGTGCTAGAATCGTTCTCAATGGTTACCAATTCAGTTTCAAACGTGTCCCCATGCTTCCCCGGCCAACCGTTATCTACAAAGGAGGGGTGAATCCTCAACTCCTGCATGCAGAGCTATGTGCACTGCTCAACAGCCATGCAGGTAATCTCACCGCAACAACAGAACAAGGGGTTCTATTCCCCATACTTCCTTATTCCCAAAAGATTGGGAGGCCTTCGTTCCATCTTGGACGTCAGAGAACTGAACAAATTCCTTCTCGAAGAGAAGTTCAAGATGACATCCCTCAAAACAGTCTTTCCCTTCCCACAGCCCAACAATTGTTCCCCTCCTCATTTCCTCTTCTCTCCTTTTCTCATGTTCCTCTGGAATGCCTGCTCTCTTTCCACCAAACTTATCTATATTCAGGATCTCTCTATCTTATTCCATCTGTCTGATCTCTTTGACTGAGATATGGCTTTCCCCTGATGACTCTCTTTCACTTCTGCTTTCCCCATCCGCCTTACTTGGTAGGCCACAATGGCTGTTTCAGGCTGCTTCTTACCCCCTCCTTCAGATTTCAAGCCTTTCCTCCTCTTCAATCCCAAGCCATCTGCTTATTCACCCCATTATCTCTCAAGGTAGCTGTCATCTCTTTGCCCCCTCCATCTTCCTCTTTGATTTTGAGTCCTGGCCTTCCTTTTTCCATGAACCATTTCCCTCTTCCCTTATTCTTGGGGACTTTAACATCCATGCTAATGACCCATCTGACTCTAATGCCTCAAAGCTCCTTGTTTTAACTTCCTCATTTGCCCTCCAACTATGCTCTACTCTCCCCCACCCGCCCAATCTCATCTACTCACTAGCATGGCTGCTACTGTGACCTAATTCTACTTATTTCTGTAATGCTACTTGACATGAGTAGCTCTATACAAACACACTGCTCCATAGAGCTTATATTCAGGCCACGATGCCTACAGTCTGCTGTGCTGCATAGACTATGCAACCTGCTCCTCACAGATCTCCCAGTGAATCATCTCTCTCCATGACAATCTATTTAAAATTCACCAGTGGAAAGTATCTTTCACCAGTGTTGATATACCCATATAACCCTTCTTCTCACTTCAGTACATTGGCTCCCTGGCTGCTTCCACATAGAGTTCAAGCTCCTCTTACTCATTTACAAGATCCATCACTCTACAGCTGCTCATTACCTTATTTCTTTCTATATTCCTCCTTGTGAACGCCACACATTGGGCAAGTAATTCCTATCTATGCCCATTTTCTTAAGTGCCAGCTCCTAATTCTGAACTTTCCATCTTGCTGTGCTGTCTGCTTGGAATAAACTTCGTGAGTTGGTGCTTCATGTACTCTCTTTCTTATACAAATTCAATCCAAAAACCTCCTTTTTTATGCCGAAGACTTTGAATATCTACAGTGTGTTTTCACCATGGCTGCGTAATGATCGCACAGAACCGGCTTTTAGAAAGACGCTGTAACAGCATCTGGCTCATCTTTTTGTTTTAATACATGTTGAAGATCACAACACCAAGTTGCTCTGTCTGGATTGAATAACATTTTTGACTGCTTACTGTATCTTTCACAATTGATGATACTCACCAACGACAGCCCCTGAGGCAGCTCCTGTGGGAGCAAAACTCGGCCAGAGTCGGGCTTATTCCAATAAAGGCTACTTTTACACCAATCATATTAAAGGTTGGTAAATCTAATTAAGGTGGCTGGGTACTGATAAAGTAGCAGTTCCATTATGAATTGTGCCTACTTTTCTCTGTAATTATATGCACCCTAATCTGAAGGGTCTATCCTACAATAACAAAATTTAGTCTGAAGTCCAACTCATGTTTTAGGCATCTACTTAGATATGTTTGTTTTGAGATCCATAATCATTAAAAATAGCTTTTGTTTCCATTTGCCTGAAAAATTCTTCCAAATCCAAAAGAAAAAGTACACTTTCTTCCTTTTCCTTTAGGTTTCCAGCTCAATCAAACTATTTTATCTACTAGGCTGTGACACCATGGACCTTCAATTTGAATGAGCTGGAGCTTTTTCTCCATTTTATTTTTCTTTTAGAACCTTTTTTTTTTTCCTATTCTAGCCTACTAATTGCAATGGCAGGGGCCATAGATTTCAATACCTTATAGAGCCCAGTATACATGCACACAGATTCTGGCCACTGGGTAGTGTCTTTGTGCAATGGATGCTTTGTGCTACTCTGGTGGCTATAGATGCTGGTTCTGACATTCTTACAATGAGTTACCTCAACTATTTATTACATTATCTATTCAGAGGTGAAAGAAAAATCTTCATTAGATACTCATGCTCATTATCTAAAAAATGTTTTGTTTTTGACTAAATGCTAACTGCAGCTTTATAACATGGCATAGACTTAAGTTTTGGGTACTTGCCAGGTTCTTATGGCCTGGATTGGCCACTGTTGGAAACAGGATGCTGAGTTTGATGGACCCTTGTCTGACCCAGTATGGCATGTTCTTATGTTCTCTCCAGGCTTATGCCGAAACATGAACCCAAAGCCTCAGAACGCTATATCAGATAGCTCCTGAGATTACCATAGCAGTTTTTCTTGACAGCTTTGTGTAGTCATGGCATAACATGACAGCGTGATATTGCTGCTTTAATCACAAAAAGGATTATTTTTCACCACACTTTTTTAGCTCTAACAAATGCCTACCAAAGTCTGCTGTTTAATGACTACCTTGGACTAATATGTTTTCTTAAGAAACTAGAATTACAAGTCCAATATCTGGACTGACTCATTCTCTCCCTACAGAGCTGGAGCTATATTGTCTTCTTAATCCAAAATCCGGTGCTGAAGACAAAGGTGACCCTGGTTCTTGGACATAAAGTTTGCAAGTATATTTCATGAATATTCATTTCCTAGCATGTACACAGATGGATTCAGGACCAGAGGGTTATAGATGGGCCAGGGCTGCATGGCACAGAGCCCATCCTTAACGGATGCGTGCCCGACCCAATGTGGAGGCCCGAGGAGGGGCTTGGGGGGGGTGAGCGAAGAGCGGCACAGACTGAAAATCCCCAGGCCCCCTCCTACCTGGTTCGCTGGATGAGGGAGAAAAAGAAGCGACGTTGAAGCCCCACCCCAGGGCTTCGATGTCAAAGGGTGCACCGGCCGCACCGAAGAATGACCCAAGAGGCCCTTTAAAGGGCCGTGGCAAGCCCAAAGAGATCCTTTCTGATCGTGAGACGGGCAAAAAAAACCACCCACCAGAGAGCAGGGATAATGTGGTAATACCATTCTACTTGCAGCATATATTATAATACGGAAACAGTGCAAATATGTTAGTTAGCACAGTTGAATGTATAACAATGATTGGGGGTTATGTTGCAGTTGAAAGGGAGGGGCAGGTACCTGGACCGGTTGAGCCGTATTACAAGTGGTGCTGGTGACATCACATGACAGCGGGGGGCGAAAGGCAAAGGCGCCGAAGGGCATGACTCCCATGCTCAGCAACACAGCAGGGGGCCTCACTGAGTATGGCTGCCTTGCTTGGTTCCAGTGGCGGGCAGCGGCAAAGAACATACTACCGGCTCGGGTAACCAGAAAGTTATTATGTTTGTATTTTAAAATAAAAAGATGCGGCCATTTTATACCAAAAACAGAATATATTTGGGCTCTTATTAATGGCTACCGACAAATGATTAATGCATGAAAAGGTAAAGCGAAAGGGACGATAGAGGAAGTGGCAGCTGCTAGCGTTAATGCTCCCCTGCCAGCAGATGGAGACTGAGCAAGCTGACGTCACGGTATATATATACTCTGCAGTGATCCCAGCTTTCCAGTACTCTCCTCCAGCAGATGGTGGACATGCATCTCCCTATGTGGATTGCTTCGGGGTTTTTTTGGAAGGAGAAATTTGAATATAGAAAAAGAAAGCCCTGTTCTCCTACAGTGATACCAAAATGTCCCTCTCCAATTGAGAATTCCTGAAGTGATTTCCATGGTCCCTCAGAGGTGTGCCTCAGTCCGGTAGCTGGGTTTCCTGGCATGGAATTAGCTGCTCGTTCCACTGAAAGGCAGTAGGTGCAGGAGGCCGAGCGCAGCAGTGATGGCAAATGCCCTCTTCCCCCTGCAGCCGGAGACTGTCTCTGTACTCAACCTGTAAGCGCTGAGCTCAGGTGAGGTTTAAAAAAAAAGTTTTACCTTCGGAAGATAGAGGGGTTTTAGGACTTCCTCCGGTTTCTGTGTTTGGCGTGCTGTCCCAACGTTTGTTCCCACTCCCGTTGGGATTAGGGAACTGGACAGCCTGGTGGGTTGAGCAGCCCCGGTAGGCTAGGCCCCACAGTTAGGCTTTTTGCTTGCACGCCATGTAGTAGGCCGCAGCGGCGTTTTTGTGCACTCCTGTGCGTGCTTTGCTGCCCTCTGCGGGCCATCGGTGTGCACAGTACATCAGCTCTGTGCATGTGTTGTGCGCTCAGTTTTGGGCGTGCCTTTTGCGCGCCCACATTTTGAACTTTTTCAAACGCTTTAGCTTGGCGCACAAGTGCATGTGCCTTCCTGCACTTCTCCAGTGCTTAATTTTTGTGCGAATTTACCACCACAATGGCACTGGTAAACAAGCCCAAGCGCCTTTCTCTTTATGTCATATTAGGGCTTCTCAGCCTGACCTGTCTTCTAACGTATCAGCGCTGTTCAAACGCTCAGTGTGAGTTGTCTTCCTCAGATTTTGCTAAGACTGGCTCCTCCCATTCTGATGATGGATTGGCTACGGCCTTGGCTGGAGAGATGCCAGAGCTTGGTTCTCCCTTGACTGGCTTCTCCTCAGGAGAGGGTAGTTCTGTGGACCCTGCTGTAGTTCGGATCTGGCTGCTTTTTCATGGGTGGAATTTTTTCAAGGCTTACAAGCTTTTCTTCAGGCGCAGTCCTCCGCTTCACCCAATCCTGTCAGGTCTGACCCTATGCTGAAGTGCCAGGGCTTGCCTCTGCTCCCTGTGGTATTCCCGACAGGAACCCAGATGGCACTGATGATGAGGCAGATCCTGCTTCCCTGGAGGATCGAGAAATCCCTCCAGGTCTGGAACCATATTGAACCATGTTGTGTTTCTTTCATAGCGATGAACTGCCAGCCCTGATTTTCCAGACTTTGAAACAGCTGGTTTCCTGGTTAGGGGTGCCATGTCGGAGCCGAAGACTAATCCCATTTTGGTTTCCTTGCATAAAGCCTCTTGTTTTTTCCCTGTGATGGATGCCATTTAGAAATTGATTGATCTTGAATGGGATGCCCCAGAGTCAAATTTTAAAGGTTGTCAGACATTGGAAGGCCTTTACCCCCTGGATCCAACTGTGAGAGAGAGTTTGCGTTTTCCCAAAGTGGATGCACTGGTATGTGCCGTCTCTAAGCGGACAACTATCCCCGTGGAGGGAAGAGCGACCTTGAAGAAAATACATGATAGGATTGAAACTATCCTTAAGCAAGCCTTTAATGCAATGGCGATGACTTTACATTTGCTTCCTGTTGTGCCTTAGTGGCACGATCTTGTCTGTTTCTCTCTCAGGAGGTTGATGATTCTGGAGGGAATTCCAGTGTGGTCATGAAGCCTGCTGCTGCCTTTTTAGCAGGCGCAGGCTGCGATTTGGTCCGGACCTCAGCCAGAGGAGTGGCTTTGGTAATAGTGGCCAGGCATCAACTCTGGTTGTGAAATTGGTTAGCTGACGCAGCCTTCAAAGCTAAATTTACAAGGATGCCATTTAAAGGCTTGGTCTTGTTTGGGAGTTAGTTGGAGAACCTGGCCAGTAAGTGGGGCGAATCTCCAGTTCCTCGGTTGCTGGAGGATAAGAAGCAATTGCAGCACCCCTTTTATGAGGGGTCGTCTCCAGGGTTCCAAGCATTTTCATCCCTACAGAAGGTCAACCTTTCAGAGGACTCGGCCTTTCAATAGGTCTCAGTCCTTTCATCCCCAACAGCCCAAGAGAGGAGCGGGCTCGAGTGGCAGATCTTCCCGAGCTTCCCAATGAAGGTTTGCCAATCAACCTTTGGGAACAAGAGGTAAGGGGGTGCCTCTCTCTGTTATCAGAGGTGGATCAAGATTACATCGGACCAGTGGGTCCTGGAAGTGATACGAAAAGGATATGCGCTGGAATTTCACAGTATTCCTTGGGGCGTGTTCATGATGTCTCCTTGCCACTCCCGCAGAAGGAGTAAGCAGTGGAGTTTATGCTTCAAAGGCTCCTCAGGCTGAAGGCTGTGGTTCCGGTGCCCACATCTCAGGAAACTATGGGGCAGTATTCCATTTATTTTGTTGTGTCCAAGAAGAAGGGTTTCTTTCATCCCATCCTGATTTTCAAGAGGCTCAACCGTCATTTGAAGGCAACTCATTTTCGCATGGAAACCTTATTATGGGAGGTACAGTCGGAATTTCTAAACTCCCTGGATCTGTCAGAGGCCTACCTTCTTATTCCCATCCATTTGGAACACCAACGTTTTCTATGTTTTGCAGTGTTGGAGTGCCATTATCTGTTTCGGGCGCTACCCTTTGGTCTAGCCACTGCCCCCAGGACATTTTCCAAGGTTCTGTTGGTAGTAGCGGCAGCCTTGAGAAGAGAAGGGATTCTGGTGTACCCATACTTGGATAACTGGCTGATTCTTGCCAAATCTCAGGAAGAGAGGCACCTGGTGATGCACAAGGTTGCAGGAGCTTGGTTGGGTGGTGAACCTTGCCAAGACCAGCCTTCGGCCATCCCAGTCATTGGAGTAACTGGGGGTTTGGTTCGACACAGAACAGGACAAAATTTTCGTGCTGGAAGTTCAAATTCAGAAATTGATGTCTTGGATGAGTCAGTTGGTGAACACTATACACCTGACGGTGTGGTTCTGTCTACAGGTGCTCGGCTTAATGGTGGCAACCCTGGAAGTGGTACAGCAGGCGAGGGTACATATACGCTCTCTTCAGCGCTTGCTTACCCTCTCATTGGAACCCACAGTCTCAGGCCTATTCAGTTCTGCTCCACTTGAAAATAGAAATCTGCTTTTGCCTTCAGAGGTGGTTGCAGGAGGCTCATCTAAGAAAGGGAGTTTCCTTGTCCTCGACCTGATTGGTACTTATGACAGATGCGAGTCTCCAGGGTTGGGAAGCTCACTGTCAGGAGCTGACAACCCAAGGGCGTTGGAATGCCGAAGAGTCTCGCTGGCACATCAATCGCCTGGAAGCCCAGGCATCCTTGCAGTTCATCCAAAGCCTGCAGGATCAAGGGGTCTGCATGATGTCAGACAACGTGACTGTGGCCTACATCAATAGCCAGGGAGGAACCAACAGCCAGCAAATGTTGCAGGAAATAGACCAGCTTATAGAATGGGCGGAAGGACATCTACGGATGATAGCCTCTCACATTCCAGGAAAAGACAATGTAAGAGCAGACTTTTTCAGTAGGGAGATCTGGACCCAGGAGAAATGGGTGTTGTCAGCCGAGGCGTTTCAGTTGATTGTGGATCGCTGGGGCTTTTGGTCCCTAGACCTGCTGGCGACTTCTCGCAATGCAAAGGTTCCTCGATTCTTCAGTCACAGGAGAGATCCGTGGTCCCTGGGCATAGATGCTCTCATACATGTGTGGCTGGAAGACAGGTTGCTTTATGCCCCCAGATTCCTTAAACCCTCAGGGATGACTGTATTTTAGTTTTGTAACCTGCACCTCCTCCATAGCTGAAGTAAACTTCTGCGGCACTGGTTCTGGGTCTGCCCAGGTGTATAGGTACTTGTGTGCACATCTCTTGGCCAAGCCCTGCCCACACCATGCTCCTTTTTTCTTCGATTCAAGATGTACATGCATCAGCACATGCCTACACATTCCCCCACTTTATAAAATCGGCTGGACACGCACATGTGCTAGATGCGTGCTCATCTCCCAATTTCGGCAGGTGCATCTCTTTTAAAATCCACCTGCTATTCATCTGCTATTTATTTGCCTAGATTCAGACACCTAACTTAGGGGCACAGTGCTGCAAATCAGTGCTAAGCCCCTTCATTATTTTCCCTGCTCTAACTCCATTCCTATAACCACTCACTTTCTAGGACCCTAGATTTCACTAGGCGCCTAAATTTAGTAACTCAGTCCTAGTTAGTTTTCAAAGGAACCAATTTAGAAGCCTAGCTCTCAAAGTTAGGCACCTAAAACCTTTGATATTGACCCGTTATTTTCTATTAGTTTACAAACACCCCCTGCTCTGCAGGCAATGACCGTTCATGTGATGATTGTGTCAGTCTAACTTTGAACCTTATGTTGGGAAAAAGTCTCTAGGTTCTATTAGGAGCTTTCAGTATTCATGTTGATGCCATGCTTCAAGGCTCTCAGAAAACTTTTATTGACTTTTTAAGTGATATGGGCCACAGTCAGTGGACAACATTTATATGGCTGTCTTTTTAGCTAGCTAGGGTAGGTGGGGTGGGGCAGAGGCATTCCACGGCAGAGTCAGCTATCCAGCTAACTTAAGGGGGGGGGGGGGGTCAATCACTAAGCTGCAGTGGATTCAAATCTATTTCAAGCATATTTATTAGGGATATCCTGCAAACCAGACCTGTTGGTGGCCCTCGAGGGCTGGGAATGAATACTCCTGCTTTAAATTATTGTTTTCTTGTCAGTTCATCCTCCGTTTACGCTACAGCTACAAAAAAAGAAAAAAAGGTTAATCAAACTGGATGTACCATAGACACAAGAGAACCAAAGAAGTGCAAAGCAAGACATGAGCCAATACATGCAGCTCCATCTCCAAAAGTGAATATCTGTTCCACTCCAAGGTAAGTCCCAGGGCACACATTCATCACTGGTGGAAAATCTGAACTGGAGGATTCATGCTCTCTTCAGAGGCAGTTTTCTGTGTATTCAAGGGAAAGAAAGAAGAGAGAAGAAAGTAATATACAAAGAATAAACAGCTATACATATATCCATAGTCAAGATACAGAAGGCCACAACACCCAGAATAGAAAAGAGAAGTGATGTAATAATGGACTAGACTGGTGAAAGTCATACTGAGACATGCTGGTCAAGCTGCACACAATCAGCATGTGCCTTTCCTTGTTATGCAACATTCAATTTCAGTATGTCAGAGTTGTGTCCACCATATTGATTTCTTCCTCCTGATGAAGCCAGTCATTGGAGAAACAAAGGCCTTTGTTGAGGAATGAGCAGGATTGATCTTTCTGAAAAACATTGAAAAATTAGCAGAATTGATTATTATATATGATGTGTTATGGGTGGGACTTTTTTTGAAAACCTTTGAGGCTTTAACAGGATTAAAATCTTCCTTTCAGCTTTGTAAGGAATAAATTGGGTTTATTCCTAGGAAAAACACTTGTTCAATTTGGGGCAAAATCTTAAAACCTGCGCGCGGGCGTAGATTTGTTCGCGCAACCCGGCGCAAACAAATCTACGCCCGATTTTATAACATGCGCGCACAGCCGCTCGCATGTTATTTAATCCAGGGTCGGCACGCGCAAGGGGGTGCACAATTGTGCAACTTGCACGTGCCGAGCCGTGCAGCCTTCCTCCGTTCCTTCCGAGGCCGCTCCGAAATCGGAGTGGCCTTGGAGGGAACTTTCCTTCCACCCTGCCCCCCAGCCCTACCCCTTAACTTTGTTCCAAAGGTTACGCCTGCCTGAGGCAAACTTAACTTGCACGCACCGGCCAGCTGCCGGCGCGCCATGCCCGGCACAGGCCACTGTGTTGGAGCACTTGACCCCGCCCCTGGACCGCTGTCACGCCCCCGGCCATACCCCCAGACAGCAGCCCAGCCCCTGGGCCACCCCTTTTTCGAAGCCCCGGGACATACGTGCGTCCTGGGGCTTGCACACGCTGCCGAGCCTATGCAAGATAGGCTCAGTGCGCACAGGGGCAACTTGGGGCAGCTTTTCGGGGGTTACACGCAAAAATCTTTGAAAATCTGCCCCTTTGTGTGGACTTCATTGTAGATATTGGGATAATTAATTACTGATTACTCCCATAATCGTCATGGATTCATGAAACGTTCCCTGCGTTCTATATTCGGGCATGCGAGGATGACTGATACATTATTGTAAATATGCATGAGAGTATGGAAACATCAAAGGAGAAATTTGTTTAACCACCTGTGCTCTAGGGTTTATTGAGACATCTTTGTTCCTGAGCATGGGTGAAACAGTGGCCTTTGTTGGAACTGAAAGAGACTGAAATAAGAACTTGGATCTTTGTTGAGGAATAATTGTATGGTCATACAGTTCTCATGGTCATTACTTTAACAATCAAAAAAAATATATATGCAGAAATTTTCTCCTCAGTTTCAAGGGTTTTCAAAATATATTCTTATTTATTGATTTCTATGCTTATTTTCACTAATTGTTAAAATAGTGATTTTTCTACTGCTTTTGAAATTCATGTTTATGAAATGCATTTAGTAGCTATATCATTTGGTTAGTATATAATAGTGCTACTAGTCTAGACATAGATAAGGATTTTTTAACCTGGAGTATGTGTGCTTTTGGGGATTGCTGAGTTGAGCTCAATTGTATGTGTGATTTATTAGTATGAATGAGTATAGAGAATGGCATGGGTGGTTATCACTTTGTGGCTTTATTAACATTGATCTGCTTTATTAGCCTAGTTTAAAGATTAGATATTATAAAATCAATTTGCTAATGGAAATATGATTTTGTAAAATTTGTGAGTATTTGGTATTGTATTTGTACATATATATATAAAATATTAAACCAATCTCACTGGCAACGTACACTGGACCAAGAAGAACATAAGAAATTGCCATGCTGGGTCAGATCAAGGGTCATTCAAGCCCAGCATCCTGTTTCCAACAGAGGCCAAACCAGACTCCAAGAATCTGGCAAGTACCCAAACACTAAGAAGATCTCATGCTACTGATGCCAGTAATAGCAGAGGCCATTCCCTAAGTCAACTTGATTAATAGCAGTTAATAGACTTCTCCAAGAACTTATACAAACCTTTCTTAAGCCCAGCTACACTGCACTAACCACATCGTCTGGCAACAAATTCCAGAGCTTAATTGTGTATTGAGTGAAAAAGAATTTTCTCCGATTAGTCTTAAATGTGCTACTTGCTAACTTCATGAAATGCCCCCTAGTCCTTCTATTATCCGAAAGAGTAAATAACCGAGTCACATCTACTCATTCAAGACCTCTCATGATTTTAAAGACCTCTATCATATCCCCCCTCAACCGTCTCTTCTCCAAGCTGAACAGCCCTAACCTCTTTAGCCTTTCCTTGAGTTGACAGAAGGACCAGCCCAAGGATAGTCGCTAGCATCTCAGCATTAGTCCAGTAAGACCAGTTGCAGAAAGTGGACAAAAGATAGCTGGCAGCACCAGTGGTGGCTGCAGCCCTTATGGTCTTAGTAAAGCAATAGTGAATGAGCATGCGATAGCTGCCTTTTCATAGTATTCAGCACCATAGGATGGCATCTCTGAGCCATTTAAAGAGACCACATCCATTTGCGCTCCCTTGTCAAGCAAATATGATCTGTACTCTTTTTTTTTTTTTATGATGAGCAGTAGCCTTTATAAAAGCAGCATGAAACGTGAATGGATAAACTCATTATTTTGGCTCCAGATGTGTCCAGTTATTTGGATATGCCATGCTCGACTACCTGTCAGATGACTGCCATGTGGCCTGGATAGAACTGAAGAGGTGAGAGGTTAGAAAGGATTTCTATCTTATCAGTGTGGGTGACAGATGTGGCGTAGAAGAACACAGGGCCCTGCCAAAAGTGGCATCTACGAAGGTTGATACTCCTATATTAGCAAATCAGTGCTGGGGATGGAAGAGGGCCTGGGCCAGTTTAATTTAGGTTTTATTTTTTTCATTTTTTGTAGTTTGTTTTGCAATGAGGTGAAATGAAACACAAATTAATTAAAAGAACATTTTTAAAAAGTGAAAATTAAAAAATTAAAGTGCACATCTCTATTAATAATTAGCAAATGTCTACTACAGTACACAAACCAGGCTAGGAATATTATTGAAACTTTTAAAGTCATTGTACAAGTTACGAAACTTTGCTGCTTTTTCTTTATTAAATGGGATTGTTTATAATGTGGTAAGCAAAATCTCACAAAGAGCATTACAAAGGGTCAACTATACTGTACAAAAATTATAAAGGACAAAGCAATCAAAATCATCGACTTCTGCAAGTCGATCAAATCAAAATCAAAGTGCATCAAAATCACCGACTTCTGCAAGTATCTTGCCTACGCCTTGTATATTCCTGTAAATAGTCCGTTGCAGTTTTTATTTATTGCTTTAATTCCTCCACCTCCTGCTCTTTGTATACTCCTCCTTGTTCGCCCTCCCTGTTCATTGTAATTTCTACCTTTAAAGTTACATTGTAAACCGGTATGATGTATGCATACTAATACCGGTATATAAAAGTTTTTAAATAAATAAATAAATAAATCTTCATTTCCCACTTCTCTCTTGGGCAGGAAGAGTAGGCAAAAAAATGCCCTCCTGAAACACAAAGATGCCACAATCCATCCACTGGGGTAAGTTAGAAAAACATGGTTTTCATTCTTCCTAGTGTTACTCAGTGCAGGGATGGAATCCCACACACGGATAGAGAAACCAGCAAAACTGAAAATCACCGAGACACACACTCCACCAGTCACAGGATGTAAACTAGCAAGCTGATTTCTCACTTCCTATCCTACTCAGCCAGACATTTGAGGCTAAGCTGAATAGGGAACCAGCAAAACAGATCTCTCTCCTTCAAACCAGGCACGAGCCCACCACTGCAGCAACCTTCAATGAGGGTACTATGGCAAAGTGAATGTGAATTGGATTATACAAAGTTCTATATACTACACTCCTACTTCACTTGCAGGTCCTAACACTATGGCCAGTTAGTAGTGGAGATTCCCATGGAGTTTCTACAGCAGCGTCACAGACAGAGAAGTGAATGATCTGTGTGAGAGAAAGGTGACCCCCTACTTGCCATAATCGACGTGCACACATTATGGGTTCTGGGGGAAGCTGTGACTTGTGGTGTCTGGCCAAGGACTCTCACTGCAAACTAGGGGACTCCTTTGCCCCTTAAATAACAGCGAATGAAGGCTCAATGACACCATAGCTCAATAGAAACAGGTTTTGATTGAGCTAAATGCTCAGAGGAGCAGGAGGAAATTACTGAACCAAGAAAAAAAAATAGGTAAAGAAAGGAACGAGAAGAAAAGGTAGTTACATATTCAGGAAGGTGTATTTTTCATCAGTTATCATCCATTCATTTTCCCTGCCATAAACAGATGTGTAATCAAGTACTATTCATATAGCAATACTTAATCATTCCAGAAAACAACTCAGTAATTTATCACTACCATCCGGCAAGGTGTGGAGAAGTATAAATTATTCAGTAGAAATGCTTTCTATCTCATCCAACACAGGAAATAAGAAAAAAGACACTAGAAATATGCATAGTGACCATGCTCAGGAAATGTATTATGCATTTATTATCAGATATTCAGAGATATACAATTGTAAATGTTTCCTTCCTCTCTGGTATTATTTTCTGAAATGGTGAAGGATTAAGAACACAACACAACAGGAAAAATGTGTGGCAAACAATGCACTGGACAATAACTGTAAACGAAAGAATTTTATTAATAAACAAGCACACATCAATTGTGCATCACTCTATCTATACAGTTCAGTTGTGGTGCACCGCTCATTCCGCCTTACAAAGGTCCACCAATTGTAAAAGTACTGGAGTCATTTATGTTGCCATCTGTCCTTGTGACAAGATTTATGTAGGGAAAACAGTCAGGCAACTCAGCAAAAGGATTATTGAACACAAAAGTGCCATCAACAGACGTAGTGAAGGAAAGCCCCTTGTGTCCCACTGTATTGAGATGGGCCATACATTTGAAGATTTCAAATTTTGTGTTGTGAAAAAACCATATACTAACTGGAGAGGAGGGAATTTTGACAATATATTACTCAGATGGGAACAGAAATTCATATTTGATTTCAACACGATTTGGCCTTCTAGACTCAATTGTGATATGGATTTAGGGGTCTAACTGTAAACAACTTGGTGTTGGACACTACTTTTTAGTACAGTCCCGTCCCCCCCTCCCCCCCTTGTATTTATTATTTTTTTAATTTTAAATTTTGCTAATCACTTCATCTTTTTTATTTGATTTTTAATCTTTTTAATCCTTTTAATCTTTTTAGTTTTTTATATTTTTTTTTAATAATTTAGACTTTTATAATTGATTTTATATCTCATCCATGTTTCCCAGGTTTGGCGTTCTTATAGTTTTAGCACTATTCATTTTTTATCCTTTTATTTTGCTTCTTTGTATAGTTTACTCCGGTACCTTTTAATATACTGTTTTTCCCCATTACTTTGTTTTTACATTATTGGTTTTAGCAGATTCATCATAGTGTTTTTTATTTTCTAATTGTTTTTTAATTGTAGGTTCATTGATACCATTCTTACACTCACTTTTTACCTTTATTTTTACACTAAAAAAGCACCTTCTTATGTACCTCCCAGAGTATTATAAAACATGTTGTTTATATCCCTTACTCTCCCCGTTTTTACAATTATATCTCATGTTTTACATTTTTTATATATGTGGGATTATATTTCTCTTCCATCTTGCTATTTTATTTTTTCAATCGGTTTTGTTTACTAATTAATGTACTCTGAGGAGACTTTCAGCCTTATAATCTAGCTCTGCACCACTTGTTATTGCGTCAGTCACCGGTCCCAACTAGTTTTAATTATGGCGGGTAAAGTTAAAACCATCGCGAGAATTCCTATAAAATACCACTCAGGCGCGCTGGACAGCTTGACAGCGGCAGCTCCATTTGGATACATACCGCAGGAAATCATATTTCTTTTAAATGGAGGCACAGATAACCTACCATGATTTACATAAGTATGTTTTGTCTCAGATATACTTTATTTTCAATAGCTTTTCTTACAATGTCCCGGTGTGTTCCCCATGTGCTAGACCCCCGTGAATATATTTTAGTCAATATCTACTGATTCGGGCTCTCAGTCAAGCTTATTGTGCTAGTTATACATTTTTATTTTCTTTGTTTGGCTTCACCTACACTATTGCTGAGGTTCCATCTGGTATATTAGTCCAATTTTACTTTCACTTTTAAATTTTACCAATCTCATAGCATTTTGGCACCTGCCCAATGCTTCTCCACCATTAGTTTGATCCATATAAAAATGTTTCACATTTTTTCAGTTTTTCAAACAGCCAGATGGAATAGAAATATATTTACACTCCGGAGATTTAAACAAAAGAAAATGATCAGATTTGTCCATGTTGGTTTGTACATTGACACGATCCAGATCACATAGGGCCTCATTTTCCAATATCACAAGCGATACCAAAAAGGGGTGTTACCTTATGCTAATAAGCATGTGTATCGCAAATTGCGATAACAGCTAAACAACACGCTCTTAGCTCAAGTTGCGCTATTAACCCAATTTGGGCTACATTGCGAGTATATATCGCGGTTCACGATGTTTCCGGACAGCCTGTTTTTGTTCTCTCTCTCTCTCTCCCTCTCTCGCTCTCTCCCCCCTCTCTCTCTCTCTCTCTCCCCTAGCCTACAGCACACTGAAACAGGCTGTCCGGAAACATCGTGAACCGCGATAAACCTTTACCGACTGTTTCGCGGCACACGATAACTCTTTCCTCCTTAACATATGCTCTGCCCCAACTCCGCCCCCTGAATACAAAATTAAAAATTTGCATTTGCAATATGCTCTGCCCCAACTCCGCCCCCTGAATACAAAATTAAAAATTTGCATTCGCAAATCGCGTTAACGGCTGTTAGCGCGATTTGCGGAATTATCTCCTGCGGTAACTCCTTGGAAAATGACCCCCATAGTCTGCTACATTATTAAGGTACCTTCAAATTAAAAAAAAATCTTTTATCAATCATGATTCACTAATGTTAGCCTGCACCTATTTGTTAAAATCACAACCATGCTCTATTTTTTATTTTTAATTTTAAATGGTTTATTTTAGAATGACTGGGTATCTAGGAGGCAATCCTAACTGAATTACTGAACCAAGGTGGATCACTTATTTTAATGGTTTTATTTCATTTTATTTTATTGTTTTATTTTACATATTTACACACGGTTTTATTTGTTCTATACTAACATTCCACGTATACACACAACGTTTTTACTTTTTCTCCTTTTAGCTTGTGCCCATTTGGTAACTCACCATTTTTTTAATTTTTAAGAGGCATATTTAAGTATGTTTAGGGATCTGGGAGGCAATTTCATTTGATTCACTAAAACAAGGAGTTTCACTTATTCCAAAAGATTTTTTATTTCACCTTATTGTATTTACATGTTTTTATACATTTGTATTTGTTTTTATATTAACATTCCTCATATACACATTTTGGGGCAGATTTTAAAAGGGTTACGCATGTAAATCCTCCTGCGCGCACTGAGCCTATTTTGTATTGGCCCGGCGACACGCGCATGTCCCGGGGCTTTGCGAAAGGGGAGGGATGGGGTGGGGGTGTGGGCTGGGTGCCTGTCTGGGGGTGGGACCGAGGCCTCCGGCACAGCGGCCAAAGGTGGGGGGGGGGGATTTAGGTAGGGCTGGGAGGGACGGGTTAGGGAGGGGAAGGTGGGAGGGGCCGAAGGAAAGTTCCCTCCAAGGCCACTCCGATTTCAGAGCGGACTCGGAGGGAATGGGAAAAGCCATTGGGACTTCTCTAGGGCTCAGCGTGCGCAAGGTGCACTAGTGTGCACCCCCTTGCGTGCACCGACCCCAGATTTTATAACATGCGGGCTGCTGCGTGCACATGTTATAAAATTGGGCGTACATTTGTGCGCACCGGGTAGCACGCACAAATGTACGCCGCGCGCGTAGGTTTTAAAATCCTGCCCATTCTTTATTATATATATTCTATTCTGTTTCCTTGTATTATCTATCCTTCCATTTTTTCTTTTTCTTTTTTATTCTTTGTTTATTCACTATTCTGAATTTCCCAAGAAGGAACAACTTGACCATACTCGCCACAAACAAAGCTGAAGCACAACATTGTGACATCGGCCCTGCTGAAATGCAGTAAGCGATTCTCTTCCTTTTCATGATTTTTTTCATTTTTTTATTTTACTTTCCATTTTAATGACCCCCTACTTGTTTATATGCCCCATACCAACACCAAGTTATCCTCTCCAGTATGTTTAAGACACTATTTAAGATCACTTCTGCTGGGGGGGGGGGGGGGGGGGGTTTGTGGTATTTTCTGACACATTTTGTTATTTACTTTGTGTTCTGTATTTTGTGTTCTCCAATAAACCATTTTCATGTCCTAACACATATATATGTTTTATGATTTAATGTGTCTGTGATGTTCAACATACACATGTGTTGTTTATTTTATCTTTAATTTTTGTATATGTGTTTTAAATTATATTCAATTTGAATTTAATTTTTAGTTTCTGCTGAGGCAGCTCTTGTTTGAAGAGCGAAACTCGGCCAGAGTCGGGCTATTTCCAATAAAGGTCTTTCTTATACACCGATCTCCACTTTGTTTGCTGATATGCACCAGTTAGGAAAACATACGCTCGTAAAATTGAGCATCCGCTTTCCTAACCAGTGGAGAGCTGACCTCTCCTGGGCACCCGCTGCCAAGGAGGTGCTAGGGGTGTGCATTGACCCTAGCACCTGCTTGGCAGCACGATCCCTAATTTAAATATTACATGGCGCCCTCAGGAGAAGTGCCTGGGTGCACGTTAGGAAAGTGGGCACTCAACACTGAGCGCCCACTTTCAGTGCCCTTTTATTGCATCAGCCCCTGGGTGTACAGAGCTCCATGTCCTCTAAATGACCTTCCTTTGGGGAAGAACACTCTAGCTCTCCAGATCTTTCTGGTGACCCTGGCCGCACAGTAATACAAAGCATTTAACAAAAATCCTTGGACAACCATCTGAAAATTGTTTGCAGATAAAATAAACTTAAACCACATGACCAATCTCAATTTTAAAAAGTCAGATTTCAAACCCCTTTTTACCTGGGATTTCAATATGAAATGAGAATCCATAATAATTTTAAACTTGCAGACTTCAGAAGAAAAAGCAAGCGACTGACCCTCTAATTAAAATACAGGCAAGGGCATGAGGTTGCACACTTTGACTCACTCACAGTGCTTTACTCTTATAACTTATTTCAAGCCAAGCAAGTACTGACTCTTTGCAAACAAGACAGAAGTGGGTCAAATGCCGAAACATTGTTACCACCAACTAGCCAACTGGTCAATACAACTGAAAATTGTCAGCATATATTTTAATCTGAACTCAAAATGAGAACGCAAAGAGGCTTAAGATAAATGTTAAAGCTGAACCCTGAGGAACACCTACAGTCAGTGTCTTATAGGAAGAGGAACACTCACCTAATCTCACTTGTTGAGTATGGTTGTTCAGGAAAAACCTGAACCAAAGCAAAACATTTCCCCCTAACTCAAAAGATACCATGATTGCCGCAGCACTTTGTTATTGAAAAGAGAAACTAGCAGTACCTAGTACACAAGTATCTCCACATACTATTCATCCACATCCCCTCCTACCTCAAACCCTTCAGCCCTTCTCCAGCCATATATCTTTTGCACACTTTCACAATTATACATTATTAGAGCCTATTCTTGAACAAAGGTACTGCTTTTACGGTCCTATACTCATTCCCTGCATTCAGATACTCACAACTCCAAATTTGGAAAACCCAAGAAAGGCATCAAGAGTCTAACAAAAAGAACATTAATTATTAAAAACAAAAATGGAAAATATAAAGGTTACTTTAATTTTTTGCTTCCGAGGAGGTTCCAAGTGTCTTGCCTCTGCCTCTTGTGGTCTCCTCCTCACAATCCAGTGAGAGCACTGAGAGGAGAGGATCACCTTGCTGGTAACTGAAAAGAATCGGTAAGTACTGCTTGGGGAAATTTTTAAAACTTAAAAGAATTGGAGAGAAGTAAACTATTGAGGTATATTATTTAGTGTGTTTGTGTGTCTGTATTGAATAGGTAGTCAGGCAGGCAAAAAACAGAAGTTTGTGTGTTTGTATTTCCCAACCCTCCCACCCAACCCAGCTCATCCTTTAATTTATAGGCAGGTGACACTTTCACACTAAAATAAAATAAAATAAATTAATCAGCCTTTTAAGGTAAATTCAGAAATTTCCCACACCTTATCAAGAGTTTAATCATTCCCTTGTAGGTCATTACCAGATATATATTGAATACACTAATACATTTAAAAGACCCTAATTGTACGCAGTCCTACTCCCATAGCAACCTTAAACTTAACTAGGAATTGAACAAATTTAAGATGAAGGCAGCAGCCCAGTAGCAAGAGGGGGGCCTCACAGTCTTCTGCATCGAGTGTCACATGTATGATTTTTTACCTGCCGATGAAAAATTGTACATGTGCATCCGATGCAAAGAGCTCCTGTCTCTCAGAGAACGAGTCTGATCTCTGGAGGCTAGAGTGGCAGACCTGGAGGAGCTGAGGCAGATAGAGAGGTATATAGATGAGACCTTCAGGGACATAGTAGCCAAGTCCCAACTCCAGTCTGGCATCCCTGGTGCTGCCTTGCTGGAGGAAGATCTCATGATCAGACAGTATCAACCTGGTGCAGCAGGAAATGATCCTGTAGCAAGGACTTGCTCTCCAGATGATTTATTGTCTTCTTGCACCAAGGATGTGTCTCCCAGGGCTACTGCCCAGGAAAGAAGGGTTAGGTTGGCCATCATAGTTGATGATTCTATTATTAGGAATGTAGACAGCCGGGTGGCTGGTGGGCATGAGGATCACCTGGTAACATGCCTACCTGGTGCAAAGGTGGCTGACCTCACGCGTCACCTAGATAGAATTTTAGACAATGCTGGGGAGCAGCTGGTTGTCATGGTACATTTAGGCACCAACGACATATGAAAATATGGGAGGTTCTAGAAGCCAAATTTAGGCTCTTTGAATTAATGACTGGAAGGGGGACAGTAAGTAAATCCACGGCTTTCAAAAGGGAAACTTTGCTAAACTGAGAAAAATAGTAAAAAAAAAATAAAAATTTAAAGGTGCAGCTACAAAGGTGAAAAGTGTGCAACAGGTGTGGACATGATTAAAAAATACCATCCTAGAAGCACAGTCCATATGTACTCCTCGCATTAAGAAAGGTGGAAGGAAGGTCAAACGATTGCCTGGATGGCTAAAAAATGAGGTGAAATAGGTTATTTTAGCCAAGATCTTCATTCAAAACTTGGAAGAAGGATCCATCAGAAGAAAATAGGATTAAGAATAACCATTGGCAAGTTAAATGCAAGACATTGATAAGACAGGCTAAGAGAGAATTTGAAAACAATCCATATAGGCAAAAACTCACAATAAAAACAAAATATATCTGAATCAGAAAGTCTGCAAGAGAGCTGGTTGGACCATTAGATGATTGAGGAGTTAAAGGGACACTTAGGGAAGATAAGGCCATCTTGCCAGGTGCTTGTAATCTGTATTGGTCATTGTTGGAAACAGGATGCTGGGCTTGATGGACACTCAGTCCGACCCAGTATGGCAACTTCTTAAGTTCTTATGTTCATCATGGAAAAATTAAATAATTTCTTTGCTTCGGTGTTTACTGAAGAGGATTTTGGGGAGATACTCGTTCTGGAGACAGTTTTCAAAGGTGATGATTCAGATGAACTGAACCAAATCACAGTAAATCTGGAAGATGTGGTAGGCCAGAATGACAAACTGAAGAATAGTAAATCACCTGGACCAGATGGCATACACACCAGGGTTCTGAAAGAACTAAAAAATGAAATTTCAAACCTATTTCAATTAATTTGTAAACTATCAATAAAATATTCCATTGTACCTGAAGATTGGATGATGACCAATATAACTCCAATATTTAAAAAGGGCTCCAGGGGTGATCTGGGAAACTATGGACCGGTGAGCCTGACTTCAGTGCCGGGAAAAATTGTGGAAAATGTTATAAAGAATAAAATCACAAAACATTTAGATAGACATGGTTTAAAGGGACACAGCCAACATGGATTTACCCAAGGGAAGTCTTGCCTCAAAAATCCACATTTTTTTGAAGGGGTGAATAAATATGTGGACAAAGGTGAACTGGTAGGTGTGGTATATTTGGATTTTCTGAACATGTTTGACAAAGTACTGCATGAGAGGCTTCTAAGAAAACTAAGAAGTCATGGGATAGGAGTTGATGTCCTTTTGTAGATTGCAAGCTGGTTAAAAGACAAGAAACAGAGAGTAGGATTAAAAGGTCTGTTTTCACAGTGGAAAAAGGTAAACAGTGGAGTGCCTCAGGGATCCGTACTTGGACTGGTGCTATTTAATATAGTTATAAATGATCTGGAAAGGGGTATGACTAGTAAGGTGATCAAATTTGTGGATGACACAAAATTATGCAGAGTAGATAAATAAGCGGATTGTGATAAATTGCAGGAGGAGCTTGCGAGACTAGAATATTAGGTTTCCAAATGACAGATGAAATTTAATGTGGACAAGGGCAAAGTGGGCAAATTTCTTGAAGACACAAATGCATGCATTTAAGACAATTAGGCTTCAGATAGGGCATTAGCACAGAAACAGCTTTAGTGGTCCTGTTGATTGAAGTTAAAATTCCTTACTGTATCAATTGATACTGGCACTGCATTTGATACAATTAATCACCAATTGTTATTGTTGAGGCTGGCCGAAATAGTCTTACAGGGGTTCCATTAAATTGATTTTTATCATACCTATCAAATCGCTTATTTCAGGTTTCTTGGAACTCAGACGTTTCAGAATCAAAACTATTATCACGTGGAGCGCCATGGGGATCTCTTTTGGCATCCATACTCTTTAATGTGTTTATGGCGCCATGGCAACAATTATCCAAGGGCTGGGTTCAGCTGCTATGGATGTTATAGATAGTTTCAATACTTGAAAAGAAATCTTGGAGTAGGAACAAAATAATATAATATCCAAGCAAATCCTTCTCCATCTCAAACCAGCCCTTCCTCCAGCTCCTCGCCTTTGCAAATGGGTCGTCACACTTGTGTGAAGCTGGTTCCGTCCTGCATTCCTTGTTCCAGTGCTTGTTCCAGTGTTCCTGCGTTCCTCGTTCCTGAGCTTGTTCCAGTGTTTTCTGCGTTTCTGTGTTCCCGTGGTCCTTCCTCTGTTCCAGCGTCTGTTCCTGTTTCCTGTTCCACGCTCCGCTACCCAGGTTGTACCTTCGTGGACTGATACTTGGTACTGACCTCGGCTTGCCTCTGACCACGTTTGGACCACTGCCTGGGATCTGACCTCTGCTTGCTACTGACCACGCTCGGACTGATACATGAAACTGACCTCTGCTTGCTACTGACCATGCTTGGACTGATACCTGGAACTGACCTTTGCTTTGGCTGACCACCCTCGGACGGATACCCTGGCTTTGACCCTTGCGCTACATATGGACACTCTCCTTGCTTCTGTGACCACTAGGCCTGCCTGTTCTGATGCTACCCGCGGCCTTCTACAAGCTAGACCACTAGGTGCTGCCTATCCTGAACGGAGGACCTTCAATTCCTATTTTGTTCCAGTGGTCTCCGGCACTCTCTGTTCCGGTCTAGCTTATCTGTTCTCCACTGGCCACACACCTTTGCTCTTGGTGGGCACACCTCTTCGCTATCTCTCCGGGAGACCCTCAGAGGCCCACCTAAGCCCAGGCGGTCCGGGAATCCAAGGGCTCAACCCACGGAACCCCCGGACTGTTATTGGTGAAGCTCCAGCTAGTCTCTGTCTCCTCGTGTGCTCCGCCTCCTGGTGGCAGACGCCCTCTGGGAACCCTCAGAGGGCTGTACCAATCCTGCGCCAGGCCAAGGGTCTACCTCCAGCGCAACATATTTATAGTATATATTTAGTGGCATAGAATATTATCCACCATAAAAAAGATCCAAAACCTTAACAAACAAACAATAATTATTAATTTAAATGAATGCATACCATTCTTTATTTTAATTAAGGCCATAGGGGATTTTGTATTGAGAGTATAAATCCCAAACTGTTCACGCTTGTTCAACCATGCCTCCTATTCACCCCCTCTTGATGATGATGATGTTACTTGCTCAATTACTATCCATTTCATCAGCTGATTAAAAGAACTCTGATGATGAGGTATCAATGCTGGACAGTTGGAGCCTGTTTTCTTTGTGTTAACACAACATCAGTCTTCTATCAAATGTATTTGAATTGCATATTTGGTATATCCAATGTAAATCAGAGGACAATCATATTGTATAACATTCACTACTCATTGAGACCTGTATGAATTATCTTATTTCCAGTAGAGGGATATGTCCACTTTAATCCAGCTATGGTAAAATTGCACAGATCACACATGTTGCATGGGAAGTGTCCTGCTGTCTCTTCCACTATAGGACATTTTCTATACTCTCAGCAAAACTATTTGACAGACTGCTAAAAACAACTTCTAAATGTATTTTTTGCAGCTGCTTTAAGTTTATTAGGTTTGAGATGGAGAAGGATTTGATTGGATGTTAAAGATAGTTTCAATAAATGTTTTGACCAATTAGTTTCATGGTTTAGTGCCCACATACTCAAAGTAAACACTTAGAAATCAGAAACCCTCTGGATTAGCAAGAAATGTAAAGAGTGTAAGGATTGAAATCCCCTTAAAAGATGTGGTCAAAATCCTTGAAGTCAAAACTGATGCGTGATTATATATGATTGATCAGGTAGCAGCCTTTAATTCACTCTTCATTTTACTATCTACAGTATATTCAGCAATTACGGCCGTTTGTGGGCATGCAAGCATGGGCTTGTTTTAAATCACCTAGACTACTGTAATGTACTATGACAGGGTCCTCCCAATGTAGTTTTGAAACGATTACAACTGGTCCAGAAAATCCCAGCAAAGATGCTTTGTGATTTTAAGAGGTTTCATCATGTAACTCCATGTTAGGAACTATTGCACTGGCTCCCAATAATCTGTAGAATGGTCACGACTCTGGTGCCTGAGGTGTGGGAGTCTTAATTAATTCATGGCAGGATGCCTTTAACAGGGAACTGTCTCTCAGAGTGCTTCATCTTCTGTGTCAGAGGAATCTTGGATCCCTGGTAATAGAAGAACTGGGCCACCATAGAGTAATAAAGACAAAGGAAACAGGGTACGAAGAATCATCACTTTGATGCAAGCCAAGATGGCTAGAGCATAAACACTAGATTAGTTCTGAGAACAGGAGTTCATGGAGAAACTACATCATACTATCACCTCCCAGATAGGAGAGGCCCAAGATCTTCTAATTGAACACAGTAGTAATACCCATAATGTCTCAGCTAAGTGAAGCAGTCACGCTTGTCCAAAAGGACTTGGAGCACTTAGATCAAGATCTATGGGAGCTAACCCAGGGGACAAGGGAAGGAGTGACGAGGGATCCTAAGGAAACTGCACCAAATTACAGCACATCTGTGGAGAACCCTTCCCCAACAAAAGACACAAAAATGTTGCCGTTAGCAGCCAGCTCTATATAGATCATACAACGTCATGCAGACAAATGAAAGGAAAGACAGTAGCTGTGATCTCATCTGAGAAGGATCAGGTCAAAGAGAAGGTTGTGAACCAAGTACAATAATCAGCTTCTATCTAGGAGCCGATGCCAGAATGACTGGCCCATGCCAACCTGAGGGAAGAAGTCCCAAATATGGCTTTCATGGGGGATTTAACCAATGAGGATTTTGTGGATTCCAGCAAAGGGGAGCCAGCCCTAAATTTGTCAAAATTAAATCTCCTCCATATTAAACCAAGTTTGGGCTGCAATTTTAGGTGGGTAGGCCCATTCTCCGAAAGACCAATGCTGAGGGAGCAGAACTTAACCTCCTCAGAGCATACTTTCCCTTGTCATTGTGCTATCAAGCAGCAGGCCTACACCCACTACCAACAGATATAGAGGAAGATAATTTAATCTTTTCAGAACAAAGCTTTTCTATTGGCAAGCTGAAATTGGATGTTCCCTGAGTGCAGCAGTCCCATTCAGGCTATCAATGGCTTTGGCCCTTAAAGACTAATCATTACCATGGTGGCTTCTGTTTTTAATGTTTTAATGGCAGGATTTTAACTGTTGTGACTAAGTCTTTTGTTTGCTGAAAACTTTGACTTGTACATATTGAAAGGACTTTAAGCCCTGCAGGTGGGAAATGCTGTTTTAGGGTAATACCCCAGGATGTAGCAGGGGGAATACTTCTGGGAGAGGAAGATTTATCCTTGGCATAAGGTGCTCTGGTGGGCCTTGAACCAACATCTGTCTGGTTGAAGGCTGTTTCCCTGTACGTGATGCCACAGAGCATCTTAAACTAGGACAGCCTCAAACTGTTGTCAGCCTGGGATATGGTTCTGCCCCTGAGGATCTGGATTGGTCCTCAGGGGTTCAAAAAGGGGTTGCTGGGAAAGGTTCAGTGTTCTGGCAACTTAATGACTGAGAACTATGAGAGAATGAGAACCTCCTATTTGATCACCATCCTTGGTTCTTTACTAATGAGATGGAACTTTAGCCTCTGAAACAAGGATCTCAGCAAGGTGGCCAAGGTAAATTTAACACACCTTTGTAAATAATAACAAAAGACGTTCCATGCTAGGTCAAACCTGTTACATGACTCTGTCCTGCCAATGAAAATAATGCATTGGGTGCTGCCATCTCACATGAGCAATCGGGGTATTATCCTTAGGCATGAGTTCTCCTTTTCCCAACACATGGCAGCCTCATTATCCCTGCAGAAAACTACAACAGAGGTATGTGCATTGTTTTCTCACAGGACAAGCAGGATGGTAGTCCTCACAAATGGGTGACATCGAGGATGGAGCCCTGTACGGAAAACTTTTCTGTCAAAGTTTCAACAAGCTTTGACTGACACTGGCACACTGGGTGCACTGAGCATGCCCAGCCTGCAATTATCCCTGTGAGCCACAGGTGTCTCCCTCAGTCTTCTTTTTTCCGCTCTGCAGTCAGCATAGCGGTTGGAGCTCTGTGAGGATTTTTTAACTAATTACCTCATGGAAACACTTAACTTTTCACTTCAAAAAACACTTTTCCCTGCACAGGTCTCCCTCCGCGTACGTTTTTACGACGCTCGGTGAGTACTAATTCTTATTTTTCGGTCGGTTTCTGTCACTATCTTAAGGCTGTTAACTGACTGAAGCCTTCCCTTCCCCCATTTTTCAGTTAGCTTTAAACAGCTTGCGAGTATCTCTGTGACACTCTGCTTGCTTATGCTAGTGGGGTAGGGATTTTTTCCTTAACTTTAGGACCTCTGTAGCTTCAAGTCCTTCGTTCCCTGGTACCCTCACGCAGTCGATACCCTATCGCTACACCGGGACCCTCCTAAACCGCCCTGGGCTTTTATATGTCATCAGCGCCCCTCCCCCCACGGTGCCCTGATGCCTTTATCCATGTTTTTTGCTTTTCAGTGCTACCAGGCTTTTTCCTCCTATGCACTGTTTTTTTTCCTTGGGCTTCCTCGGTGCCGTCCCTACCCGGATGCATGCCATTGACGCACACGCTGTTAGTCACTGCCATGCATACTCGGGTCGCCGCCACCGCTGCCCGAGACACTTTTTAACGATCCCAGGGTCACTTCATCGATGCCACCCCCCCTTTTGGGGATGCCATCGATGCCCCATCCTCCCCACCGATGTCCAGCCCTTTTCCATCGGTGGGCATCGGTGCCACATCGATTCGTCGGTGGGCATCGATGCCGGATGGTCCCCATCGGTGGACATCGGTGCCGGATGGTCCCCATCGATGGACATCGGTGCCGGATGGCTTGTCCGTCGATGGCATTGGTGCCGGATGGCCGTCCGTCGATGGCATCGGTGCCAGGTCCTTTTGCATCGATGGACACCGATGCCCAGGTGTTTCATCCATGGGCATCTATGTTAGAATGCATCCATCGAGGGCAGTCGATGCCAGGCTGCTCCCATCGGTGAAATTCGATGCCCAGGTGGGTCCCATCGGTGGGTATCCATGCCGGCTCGATTCCGTGGATGGGCGTTGATGCCAATGCCAGCCTTATGGCTGGCATCGATGCCCATGCCGATTCCAGGACTGGCGTTGATGCCGGGATGGAATTCATCGACTGGGAGATCCATGCCATCGATTCCATACGTGTCCATATCGATGCCACCGACACACGTGTCTGGGGCACCGATGCCATGTACACTTGGAAATCTGAGTCTGTCCAAATCGATACCGTCAACGTCTGTGGCCCTATAGTTGATGCCCGTGGCCATGCCACAAATGGCATAAATGCCCGCCTCCATGCATCGATGCCCTCGACACCTCCGTTTTCCTTCGGTGTCCTTGACGCCCTATTGATTCGACTTCGACTCAGTCGATGCCGGTATCTTTTTCAATAACGGCAATGTTTTTCGATTATTCGATTCCACATCGTTTCAAAGATACCTATGCCACTGCTGTCAGTGCCCGTCACTGTCATCATTCTCCTGGCCAGTCATCGACGATTTTTCATACCCATTTTGATGATATCCTCGAAGCCCCTTAGGTTGCCTTCAATATCGTCAATACCGACATAGCACCGCCACATAATACCCTCGCCTCCTCACATTGCTCCACGCTTTGGGTTCTTTTTTAAGCCCCGTATTAGCTTAAGACACTCCATTGTGTCAGGAGCAGAGCAGGCGTGCTGACAGTTCGTCATCGATCGCCTTCCAGGACGACGAGGGCTTCCATCTCGGCGCTGGGGAAAGACCGGGCCGAGCACCGTGGCACCCATCATCGCCGACATCGTGATCGTCCGCCGCTGACGCCATCCAGCACATCGGTGCCATCCTTCTCCAGGCTGGACAACGCTCGGGCAGAGCGACATCACCACTGCCATCAGCACTGTTCCTACAGTTTTGGCAGTCCTTGGTGATCCAGAACTTCCGGATCCAGGTCCGACAGCTTCTGCATTGGCGTCACGACACATCGAGCCGCTGTGACGAGGGAAGGGAACATGAGTTCCGTTAGGGCTCCTCTGTTCCTGGCGTGCCCCACCGTCAAGTGGTGTGGGACTATGGCCATCTGTTACACTTAGCAGTCTAAACGCCACTCACGCCTGGCCTGTCTCCTCTGTACCTGTGCCACCATACCGGGTTTCAGAGCGAGATGGACGTTTACGTCCCCGGCCTTACCCTCGAGGACTCCGGAGACCGTCGGAGTCAACAATCTTCACCGGCTCGTCTTGCGGCGATCCACGTCGGATGGTAAGTACCCGCTTCGGCGGCATTCCCATAGAGTTGTGTTCTCCCATTCGGACCGTGGTTCGAAAAGTTCTGGGTCATGTGCCTTTTAGAACTGTATTAGTGTCACATATCGCTATGTTAGCTATGTTAGCCACAATATCAGGAGAACCCCTCTATCTTCTTGGGATTGCAGCAGGGCTTCTTCTCTTGTCAGTAACAAGTCCCTGTGCCGACCAATGCTCTGACTCTTGGTTCCCTCCCAACCAACGTCCAGCTGCATTGGCTGATCTGCTAAACATGAGATTCAGCAACCATTGCCCCATGTACAAGTCCACCTTGAGGCCTGGCCACAGGTCTCAGTGTCTCCTTGTACAGCATACAGAAATGCGGGTACCACTTACCGCTCACACACCTGCAGGAGCCTACATGATATCCTCCATTGGGACACCTCCTGGTCTCCCATCTGGTCAGATATCAGAGCAGCCACCCCACCTTGTACCAAAGTCCCGGTACACTCCCCCAGGCGCTACGAAGTGCAGAGGGGAGAAGGGAGGGGGGTTGGGGAGTTTTAATTGCACTATTCTTTCTTTTAACAGAAAATAGTTACTCTCCGCACATCCTGGACCTAAGAAAATCCAACTTTCTTTAGACGTCACAGGTACAATGGTATCTTTGGTTACCATCACTCCATACTGCAGTAAGTACATTATTTTAATGTTTCTATGTGCTTTATGGTGAGTCAACATTACAACCCCAAGCTCTGCCGCTGGCACCAGCTTCGGTAAGTGAACTGTCTCTTGCATCACTGTTGGTGAATGCTGTTTTCTCTGCGGAGTGTAACATCATTCACTTTCCTTGCATAGACTACTGCCAACCACTTTCAGTACATGCAAGGAGCTCTCACTTTTTTCAGGACTCACTATACATTTACTAACTGGGATTACTGTCACTGCCATAAATCCCTTCTGTAACACTTCTGGACACCACAGTCTTAAGACCCTCTTGTCCAGCATGCGCACAGACATTCTGATACATTGTTATATGTCCCTGCGCATATTTTCCATAACCTCAGCCTTTCAACTTTTCATGGTTGGGCTATGGGGTTTCTTCCCACTATGCATTTTTCTCATAATTCAAAACTGCTATGGGTTATATTCAGTGACATTCTATACTCAATGGACCTAAGTGGTTTCATTGCTTTCGTCCCTGATTCTTATCCCAGTTCGAACTAGGACCTAGTCTCCTTCGACTCATGCTCGCAATTCCTTAGGGTTATAAAGTTTCTCCTGAAAGCTGTCAACCCATTATGCATCTATTGCACTCCAGCATAGTTTCTCATAAACTTCCTGGACGTTGCACCCATGAGTTATGCCCTTATGCCTTCCAATACTGCTTTTGCAACAATTCTTTGTGCATACAGACAGACAGCATAGGGACAATGTGCTTTCCAACTCATAAGCACGCATTACCTCTTAGCTGCTCTGCTAGACAGCTGCGCAGCTCTACCCTTGGCCCTTGTTCACTTCATGCGTCCTTGGGCCACATATCTAAGAGATTTAATGAACGCTCTATCAGACCTTCTCCACGTAGGTTCTATCCTCTCGAATGGTCTCAATTACATGTGTACAGGGCAAATCTTTTAACGCTGAGTTTAACTAAACTTTCCTCGGCGTCTGCATCATTCCATACGATGCACAGGTTCTGCTCCCTGCACATGTTTCCTATGCGTTCCCTTAGATGCCTTTTCTTCCATCAAAGGCCTCTTCAATATATCTCTTCTGCTGCCTCTCGTAGCCAGCATTCTTCTAATGTTGAACTGGGATGGGGTTTCAGTATTCTTTTCCCCACTCCCTGACTGAGATCAGTATGCTTTCCCATACTTCTCAATCCATCATATCAGTAACCTTTTATTCTCTCACCAGTCAGTCCCAAATCATAGACTTACTGATGTTCTTAGGTTCTGGTAGCGTCACAAAACCTTCTAAACATAAATCTTGCCGTTTAATATGGCAGGCTTTACCTCCTGACGCTAAAAAAAAAAAAAAAAAAAAAGAGGTATTACCCCTTTTACTTTTCCACCATTTTTTCTTACTCCCTCGGATTCTGTTCTCCAGACATCCTCCACATAGATACACCTTTCTCTTAGGAGGTGTATCGTTTTGGGAGTTGGGTTCCCGTTTTCGGTAATCCTCTCTGAGTCGGCTTACCATGGATTATCCACTGATCAAGCCGCCTCTATTTCTCTAATCACGGAATGAACATATATATTCTCCTTATAAGTCTCATACATTCTACGTTTGAGCCTTTCCATTCCTCTCTTCCACAGTTTGGCAAGGGAACTTCTTTCCCTCTTAATGTCATTCCTGCCAGCAGGGTCCGTGAGTTATGCACTCTTTCCATACTCACCTGACTCCGTTCCTCTGCCACTGAGTAGTTCTACGCATTCAACTTTCTATCCTTTTCAGGTAGATGTTGTATCTCCTTTCCTCAGGAAATACTCTATTAATTTTTCCTAACCTCTCTCTCTCGCCCTAGGGAGAGACTGGGTTTTCCACATTCCTGGACAGTAATGCTGCGCTTACATTCTATCTACATTGCACTGCATTCCATGTGAATTCCACTTGACTCTTTCCTTCATGCAAGGGTCAAGCTGCTACTTCCAGTGGCCACACAGACCTAATCCTTCTGATTAAGTGGTCTATATTTCCTTTCCTACCAACAAGCAGACATTTCACTACAACACTGTGGGTATCCACATACTGTTGTGTCCGTCTTAGCCTTAACAGCTTCCCTTTGGTTACTGCTGCTTGTACTTTTTTATCAGGTTGCAGCCTGGAGTCCTCTCCATACCTTCGCAGCCTATTATTGCTTACATTTGACTAGCCGGCATGCTCCATGTTTGGCCAGTCCGCCTACTCTTACTTTTTTCAATTCACTACCCAACATCCTTCCACGAACCCATTATGGTGTTGCGGATGCCCTCTGTTCCCATTTCCCCCTCAGTCGTTACGCCTTTGCGCATCTGCGGTGTATCTGGTGCATTCCCAGGCATCCTCAGCTCGGTACTCACCCATTTGTGAGGACTACCATCCTGCTTGTCCTGTGAGAAAGCAAATGTTGCTTACCTGATGTAACAGGTGTTCTCACAGGACAGCAGGATGTTAGTCCTCACGAAACCCGCCCGCCACCCCGCGGAGTTGGGTCTGTATACTTTTATTTTAGTTTCGCTTGCGCTTTTTAGCTATAAGACGAGACTGAGGGAGACACCTGTGGCTCACAGGGATAATTGCAGGCTGGGCATGCTCAGTGCACCCAGTGTGCCAGTGTCAGTCAAAGCTTGTTGAAACTTTGACAGAAAAGTTTTCCGTACAGGGCTCCATCCTCGATGTCACCCATTTGTGAGGACTAACATCCTGCTGTCCTGTGAGAACACCTGTTACATCAGGTAAGCAACATTTGCTATATGCTGACAGCCTAAAAGAGTTCCACACCCAGGATCTTCCAGCAACATGCAGTGGGTGTGGGACTACCTCCTTCCTCTCTTTTACCATCTTCTTCACCTCCTCCTCTTCTCTCATCTCCTCCATCTCCACCTCTTCCACCCCTTCTTATCTTCTTGCTTCCCCTCATCCAATTTCTCACCCTCTCTCTCCTCTTCTACCTTCTCCTCCTCTTCCTTATGCTTCTCCTCAGTTTCCTCAACCACCTACTGTTGCTTCTAGACCACCAGTGCCACTGATTGAGATTGCCCATAATGCCCACCAGTCATTTCCTCCAGCTTCAGGAACTGGTGACAGTGGATCAGGTGACGATGGAAGTGATAGCTTGGTGATGGCAAAGCAATGGTAATAAACAGAAAATTGTTGCCAATCCTGCTGATCTTCACCATTGTTCTCTGTTCTCCTGTACCCCTCATCATTCTATTAAAAATAAAATTACCAGAAGGGTGCTAGTGAGCCACCTTTCAGATGATACATAAGTGAAGAGCTCCTATAGCTATTCAAATATAAATGTTTGTTCCTGCCCTTAAACAGAGTTTAAGACTAGCAAAAACACAAGTCTAGTCTTGCAAAGCAAAGCTGGAAAGATGACATCTATGAGACCTGGGAAACTCTGAGGCTGATTTGCAAGTCCCGAAGGTGTGAAACAGCAGAAGCAAGAGCTGCCATCTCCAGCCAAGATGGTTCCAAGTAAGGAGCCTGAAATCTCACTAACTATAATAGTGGTAGAACTCTAGGGTATTAAAAATGTTATTCAAGAAAATCATGTGGCTATCAAGACAATCAAAGTTGCAATAGCAGGGGAGGTTGGCTCAGGACAATTCATTTCAAAGTAGAATGGAGGTGCTAGACTACAGGACTACATTGCTCGAAGATGAGATAAAGACCACAAGAAAGTAAAAGTAGTAAGTTGGCTAAAAGAAAATTAGAAAAATTAATAAAATAAATTAGAGGACAAATGCTAATTAGTTTAGATAAGGAAATAAGACTGGGAGTACCAGCATATTTATACACATGATATTGCTTTATTTTTGTGATTGCAGAAATTGAAGTACAAATACAATGCCATACTTGGTAGATGTGTAAGTAAGTCAATTTTTACTCAAAAGGCATTTATTGTTGATAACAATAAATGTCATTTGTTAATACAAAACTTATAAAGTAAAGAGAATAAAAAAAAGAGTGCATTCAATAAAAGATGAAAAGGATAGCATCCATACCAATAAAGAGATTACGAATCAGTTTAAAGTGTTTTATTCCCTGTTTTACAGATCTAGGGTTACTTTCAATAAGGAAGTGCCACAGGGCTTTCTGCAAAGTCTAAATCATACAGTACTGTCAGAGGAGGATAGAATCAATCTAGATAAAGAAATTACACTTGAAGAAGTTATTTCTGGAATTCAAGCACTCAGTTCAGGAAAGTCTCTGGGCTTGGATGGATTTGGTGTAGTTTTATCAGTTGTTTAAACCTTGTTGGTTCCTCAAATGTTGAAGGATTTTTACAAGTTTGTGAGAAAGGGGAGCAAAGGGAAAATTCTTATTGTTACGCCTGTCGGTCACAGACGGTTGCGACCTCTCATGCTCACCTCTTATTTCCCTGCTCCAGCAAGTCTGGGAAGAATGGTGGTCTCTGCCAGTCCCCGCCGACCTCTCCGGCATTCCCGGGACAGAGTGGGTGCTGCCGACTGCCATCTTGGACCCGGAGTTACCTAGACGCGCATGCGCAAGGGCCTCATTTCAACATGTCATGGTGGGAACCTCAGGGGTGTCCCCACCCGATGACATCAACCCGCTAGTGTATTTAATCTGACCAGCCCTTTCCTTCCTCAAGTTAGCAATGACTTTCGTCTTGCTGAATCCTCCACTTTCAAGGACTTCCTGTTCCTGATTTGGTCTTGGCATCCAGATGCTCTGAGTACCCACTCCTCGGGGGCTCCCCTGCTTTCTCGGCTATCCGCTCCTCGGAGGGCCTTCCTGCCTGACTGCTACCAGATCTGCATCTCATATCTCTATCTCTCTCCAGGAACCATCTACTGTGAGTATCTCTACTGACTTCTACTATCCAGACTGCATTGTGGATTCCACGCGGCGTACCCTGACCCTTGGGCCACTACCGCCTTTCTTCAGTGGAAGTCATTTCAGCTTTCCTGCTCTACAGAATACCTACACGCCATCTACAGGAGCCACGTCTGGGTTCCGGCATCACTACCAGTTCTTCAACATCTACTGTACAGACATCCTCGGCATATCCCGCTCCACGGGCCACTACCGGATCTGTATTCCTGAGGTGCCTACACTCATCAGAGGGGATCTCCAGCATACCCCGCTCCGCGGGCCACTACCAGGTCTTCTCAGCTGTGACTCACTCTGGGTGATTCCCATTGCCCAGGACTGTACTACTATTTCTCCATTCTGTGGACATTACTTTTTCCTTCCAATATAATAAAGTCTCCACTTCAAGCTGTGTCCCGCGCCACTGAGACTGCGCCTGCTGATGGTGAGGCTCACAGGGCTCCTCCCTGTGGGCGGAGACATCTCTAATCTCAGCCCAGAGTTTACATCCTTCCTTAAACATAATACTTATAAGCTATAAGTTAGGGACCTTTGTTTTCAGTTATTATTTTATTTTCCCCCAAAATGTAGGAATGTTTGTTATAACCAACAAAAACAGGAGAAACTCACTGGGGGGGGGGGGGGAAGGAGTCTTTTTCTCCTTTTGCATTTTCTGCTGTTTGGATGTTTATAATAAACACTGATCAATTCCAAGAGAAAATAAAATAAAAACTGAAAACAAAGGTCCATAGTCAGAGTCCTAGAAAAAATACAAAAAGACCCTCTACCCCCACAATTTTATAGACCTGTTTTGCCCCTAGAATCTGATATGGTCTTTTTCTGCCATCACGTTTCTCTGTTTCTATTGCAAAATGTATGCGAAAATTATTTCCAAAACTTAGGGAATTGCATAGATACCATTATCCACAGAGATTAGATGGGATTTATGAAGGACATCATTCAATAGATAATACAAGACTGTTTTGTAACAAGCCAGATTCGTAAATCAACTGGTGGTGGATCTTTTTATGAGATAAGGATGAATGGGAGTACTTTTTAAAGGTTTGGAAGAATGGAATTTGGAGCTTAACTTCATGGATATGTAGGGTTGCCAACTTTCATCCGTCACATTTCCAAACATTTGGAGATATTGTTTAATATCTTCGCTGATAGGGTTTATGCACATGCCACTTTTATTGCCACTCTTTACCATTAGAAAAAACACAGAAACATAGAAGAGAATAGCAGATGAGGATCCATCTTGTCTGTCCAGTTTACCTCCTTCTGCAGTGCTATAGATCCCAGATGATCTCTGACTTTCCCCTCACTTCTTAACATTATTTAGGCCTCTTATTAAATTGTGGACAAAGTCTATGCATGTGGCACAAAATAAATGTATCCAACACATATAGAGTAGCTACTAAAGTGCACACTGAATTATATGATCGCAGGAGAGGCTTGGATGCTAACCTGCTGCTGAAGGACCAAAATCAGCATATTTCTGAACATTTTATCCCTCCCTCTTTTTTTCAGTTCAGCACCCTAAAAAATCTGTACAGTCTTGAAAAAATCAGGACTGTTGACAACCCTATGGATATGATAAAAGTATTCAATGTTTGCCACAAAGCAAGATCATGGATCAAGTCTTTAGCTTAAAAAGAGGCACAAGATGAGGCTGCCCCCTCTTGTCACTGTTTTTGTTCAGTATTGCACTACAGCCATTGGCCAGCGCAATACAGCAAAATGAGCAGACACAAGGCATAAAACTGAGAAACCTGCACAAATAAGGTTTCACCACATGCAGGTGATTTACTGATCTAGTTAACAGAATTAAAGAACTCCCTCCCAGCGTTATTTAGAGTGATTGAGTGATTTTCAAGCATTCTGAGTTACAAGGTAAACTAGGAAAAGTCAGTTACACTCCCTTTAATAGGGCTTAATTTTAAAAAGCATTTGCACACATAAAACTGAGTTTAAACATGTAAATGCACTTTACCTAAAGTGGGCTTTAGGAAATTGCTACAATATATGCCAATCAATTGTCCAAGGGATTTTCTCTGCACAAGTGCACTTTACTTGGGTGAATGGCTTTTGAAAATTGCTAAGATAGTATGTTACATTTGCAAGCGTAACTCCTTTGAAAATTCACCTGTATATGTATAGAGTATGAAAGAACATTTGAATCAGGTTCCAGTTCAATGGAAATTAGAGGATTAAACATCCAAATCACTATTTATTTCAGAGTAATCTGGATAAAACATCATGTAATGTGGAAACTCTTGCTCATAAGGTTCAGGAAATAATATCTACATGGTTACCTTTGTTTCTCTCTTGGTAGGGAAGGCTAAAATCAATAAGATCATACATCACTCCTACCATTACTTATGTACTGAGTATGCTACCCATTCTTTTTTCCTGAAAAGTTTTATAAGCTACTGGTTAGGCTACTCAGGTTTTTATTGAAAGGCAAAACCATGAGAATAGCTTTAAAACAATGAAAATAAGCCAGGGACAAAGGGGGAGTTAACTTCCCAAGTTTTATTGATTACCATAAGACTTATATTCTGAAGCAAGGAGGCTCATGGTTAATAGATCTTCCCACAGATGAAATGGCTCAATGGCTGGGACTTTAAAAGGAAATAGCATTTCCATGTCCTCTATATATCTTGTCTTTCAAAATGTATTCAAAACCACTCAATTATAGGCTCTACAATAAGAGTTTTTCAGAAAATAGAAATGTTTTCCTCTATAAAGTAGGATATGTTATTGCCATGCATTTGGTTCAAAGCTTTGTTAATAAGAAGTTGCACCCAGAAAACTAAAGACCATACTTTCTTGGAAGCGCATGTATACCGGGTATGTGGTCCACACATATATGCATGGATCTGAAAAAAGCTCCATCCCATCAGAGTCCTTATGTATCCCCGACATATCTTGAAAATTTGTTGTCCAAACCAAAAGGGTATTTGGGGGACACATGTATACACACACACACCTACACACAAAGACACAGCAAACTCACAAGTCTTCTTTTCCATCAGCACATAGGATAAAAAGTAATAACTCCTGCATTAATTGGTCTTTGTAGCAGAGATTTGGTATTTGGTCTTTGGATCAAATTATACAGAGGGACAAGTGCATTCTTTGCTGTTTTGAAGTATAAATTTGATCTCTCATCTTCTCAGTTCTTTAAATAGATGCATTTGTGACATTGTATTACAAAAAGTACTATTGATCTGGGTAATTTGAGGAATATCCCATATTTCTTAATATCATATGACCTGACTGAGGGCTGAAAAGCTTACCTGGTTCCTGTTTGGATAAGTTTAAAAGTCTAATTTTAAAATAATTTTTATGCTTTATTTTTCCCAATATAGATTGCTTTTACATCTGTCCTTGTGTGTGGCAGGATTATTGTTTCTGAATAGATATTACTTATTTCTGCTGCTTTTCTTCTGTCTTATGTGTGGCTGAATAATTTAAAAAAAACATTTTTCTCCAATAGTGTTCTTAGTCCTGTTGGTTCTCATTCTGTCTTGTACTGTGGTATTATTTTGCTAGTTATTATTTTTAAATTCCCTGTGTATTGTTAAGGGAGACATTCAGGGCTCTACCTTCCAGACTTTTGAGGAGTGGTTTGTACTCAGTTGCACAGCAAGCGGTATCCAATCAAGCCCTACTAATTCTAGTTAGAGACACAATTCAAGCACATGTGGCTTGGCTGAGGGCTGAAAAGCTTACCTGGTTCCTGCTTGACTAAGTTTACAAGTCTAATTTTAATATAACATTTATTCTTTATTTTTCCCAATATTTACTGCTCTTACGTTTGCTGTTTATTCCCTCCCTCCCACCTTCCCCTTTCCCTCCCACTCCTAGAGTGTTTCCTTTTTAAATAGCTCTTCCAAGGACTTATATGAAGTGAATAATATTGGACCGGGGTACGACTCTCACAACTTGTTTATTAGACACTATCAGCAAAATGTCCTTTATTCAGTGCAACAGTTGTGGTGCTTATGTCCCAAGTCCTATCAGTTGGAGAATTAAGGGTTGTCCAATTTGCCTTCAGATGTCTGCCATGAACAAGGAGCTTATTCACCTGAAAGAGAAATTGTGCAAGTTTGAAATAACCTCCCCTACATTCCAGCATCCAGAATCTCTCTTCCAGCTCCCACAGAGGTTTCAGAAACCCAGGCATAAATGGTTCCATCAGTGGGCTCTGGTAGAACAAGACCTGTGACTCTGGGACACCCAATTTCTCCAACTTTGAAGCATCCTGTGTATCTTCCCCCAGTCCCGCAGAGAAATCAGACATATAGGATTCAGAGTCCCAGGAATAAATGACTTACAGTGAGCTCTGGCAGAGTAAGGCCTGTGATGAAGAGACACCCACTCTCCCCACTGTTACCCTTACATAATGCATTTTCTGCATTGGAAAGTGAAGATGTCCCAGCAATAGAATATGAAGTGATGTCTGAAAGGGACGTAGTCACCCAAAGCACCCAGAAACCCTTCGACATGATCAAATGTCAGAAAAGAAAGCTTCTTCTCCTGGGAGACTCAGTCATCAGAGGAACCAATTTGGGAACTAATTTTGATGGGGATACAACAGAAATGCCTTCCAGGATCCTCAGCTAATAGTAATGTAAACCAGGTGGTCAAAGTAATTACAGAAGAAAGTAAGAGCTCTGATATCTGGGCACCAATGACCTTGCTATAAATGGTGTCCAAGAATTACAGAAAGATTTCCAAAATCTAGTCAAGAAGATTAGACACATAGCAAGCTAACAGTGGGCACACCAACTATAAATTATATGTTGTTTAATTCCATTTTGAATGCTGATTAAAATGGTATATTGCCTGTTTCTATCAGATTTATGGTTGCTGCTGCAAGGGGGAGGCAAATGTTACGCAACACCCGGTACTTGACATCCAGCGACAAGGTGTGTAAATATTTCTAGTTTTGTTTTACAGAATCTGCATTTATCTGTTTTACCATTTTTTTTCTACGCTGGATATGAAACATCTTGTCCGTAATCTACTCAGTGGCATAGTGAGGGGGGGGGGGGAGAGCTGGGAGGAGGGGTCCAAAGCCCCCTGGTGCCAGGCCGTAGGGGGTGCCCAGAGACCTCTTTTGTATTTGTTTTCAGCTGCACATAGGTAGAAGGCAAGACGAGGGGGGGTGAGTTGAAATGTTTGCTGTTTCTGTGGCCTTAAACATTTCTACAAGGAGAATGCTGGTTGAGGTGGTAGGAAGGAGGGGGTGGGGGGGCATGCAGGGCAGGCAACACAAATGTATTGACCCGGGCACTGGAGAACCTTGCTGCGCCACTGAATCCACTATCCTACATGGTCGTCTCTCCTCTCCACTATGTATTAAATGTTCCACAACAGAGGGTACCATGTTGCATCGGCTGATTCTCTGCTCTTCCCTGGAGACTTTCTGGAAAAATATACTGGCCTGCGTCAATAAATGTATTCAGATAACTTTACGATTGTCTGCTGTGCTCCTATTGGCAGGACCGCAGGCGCTCCTTGTGAAATGTACAGGGGCACAGGATCGCTTTGGCAGGACTGCTTTTCTACTAGCTTGCCGAACAATACTTGCTGAGTGGATTGAGCCTGTGAGTATACTCTCACTTGTGGCCTAGCACCATCGCATGATGGACATGATTTTGCTGGTACGCATGGATTTTCCCAAGTCTCCTCAGCCTAGGGATAAGCGATATGCAGATTGCTGGGCTTGCTATTACTCTTCTCTCACCTTGAATTTCCAGACTCAATTGCATACAGCAGAATATATTGAAACTTGGTACACCAACTCTCCCGGGGCAAGTAACTCCTGAGTAGCCTTGCTACTAAATTCTCTTGTTCAGGGTTTTTTCTTTCCCTAAATGTTTTTAGGGCTCTTGGGCGGGGGTTGGGGGGGGGGTGCGATTGTGGTTGGAAGGTGAGGTGGTTGTCTGAATGGGGTGTATGTGGTGTGTTTGGTTGTGCAGTTTGAATGTGTTGGGAGTGGTGGAGGTTTTGGTTGCTTATTGGGGTGGGTATTGTTACTAAACAGGAGGCCAGCATCACTACTGTACTGTTTGTTCTCTTGTTGCTATTGTTTTTGAATATGTTGCAGTGCTAGTGGAAATGCTTGTCTTTACAATAAAAATGATTTTGCAAAAAAAGAACTTATCTGTAGTTTTGTTGAAACCTAAATTCCAACAAATGTTTGACTATAGATCAAATTTGATGAATTTTGTCTGAGTTTTTAAAAATATGACAACATTCTGGCAAATTGCTTTTTGGATAATTCACACATCTCTAAATATTAGCAGTGCTGAATAATTTTGATTTATTTTTATTGATTTTTTAATATTTTTATTGATTTTCCACAAAGATTAGCAACACAATTGACAACTTAGATAACAAACATCTGTTATCCTCTCTGAACCACACTCAACATTTCGAATAACACATACCAGCTATAACTCTTGAACCACCCTCTTCATACTTCCCTCCCTTTCCTGTATCCTTCAACCCCCCCTTACCCAATAGGTTAGTCACTGGTCGAACCATTGACACTCATCTTATCAACCATATTAAGTAGATCGTTACTATCTGTCATATAGTTTACTCAGATAATATTGCATGTTAAGAACTCAACAACCATAGATAAAGGTCACTCCGTTCCATTTTCCAAAATTGCAATACTGTCCCAGACTAGAGAGAACAATTTTAGTACTTCCTCTGGTATCTCTTGAAAGAAAGGTTCCCGAATCTCTAAGAAATGGTTTTTGGTATTTTTACATAAAGGATTTATAGAACTATGTTCTAAAAGTAGCAGTTCTAACACATTTGCTTTCCACATACTTTCAGAGGGGCCAACCTTATCCAATCATTTAATCATTATATATTTCTTTGCTTCTAGGCTGGCTTTAATCAATAGTAAATTTTGAGTACCATTGACTATAATTGTATCCCCCTTCACATACAACAAACAGAAAATCCCAGGCCAAGAGAATTGCAATCCCAGCAAAGAATTCAAGAACTTTAATATGTTTTACCAAAATTCCTGAATATGTATTCACTCCCATAGGCATTGGAGAAAGATGGCTTCTCCCTCAGTACATTTTAAACATTCATCAGATGAAGCAATATGGGCCTTAAAAGCCTTTAAAGGCTAGAAAAATAGCTTAGGCACTATCTTGAATTGCATATCTTTCAAGGACATATTCTCTGTAGCCTTATTGATTAATAATACACTCGCTAGAATCTCATCTTCCATGATTTCCACAGCCATATCCTTTCCCCACACATCAGCCATAGATTTCAGTAGGTTAAATTGGGTGATAGAATGGATATATTTATATGCCACTGACAGTAACTTTCCCTGCCTTACGCAAATGTAAAAACCTTTTAAACACACCCGAGGTATAATTAATCGCTGTGCTCCCTAAAGTACTAGTGAAGTAACTCTGTACTTGAAGATAAGCTAAATAATCCTTATTATTTATACCGAGGTGCTCGATAAAGTATTTCAGGGTACACACCTTTCCTGTACTTAAATCATAAAAGGATTATATGGTGTTTATCCCACTAGCCTCTAATCTTTTGAACACTTTCTGGGTCTCACCTGCTCAAAATTGTGGGTTACCAGACAATGGAAGTCAAGGAGAGACTGCCCATGATAATTTGAGTAAAGACCTAAGAAATTTCCATGTATTCCTAATTGTTCCAAAGAACAACGAATGAGAAATCTAGGTGGGAAGGTTATCTGTAGGAACATGTAGTACATATTTTAAATTATGGGGGAACACATATTATTTTTCTAACTGTAAAATATTGAGACCTTCATGTCCCCCTAACCAACCAGCAAGAGTTACTAGATTACGTGCCATGTTATAATATTGTATATGAGAAAATCCCACTCTCTCCTTCTGTTTTAAGTAGCTAAATTTTGCTACTGGGAATCTTGCCTTCTTTGATCTCCATATGAATCTGGAACAAATGCCATTAATAAGACTGATATCTTTCTGTAACAATATGATAGGAATCATTTGCAAGATGTATAGCAATTTCAGAATCAATATCATTTTTAAAAAGGCCACATGACCCAAGACCGAGATTGGAAACTCCATCCAAGCCTTGGTTTTATGTTTAAACTCCCTAATTAGAGGCATTACATTGCATTTATACCATTGCATTGGATCTCTATGTATTATAACTCCTAAGAATTTGATTTTTCTCTTCTGCCCACCTCAGGAATGCAACCCACCCATCTTGCAGCTTCGCCGATATATCCAAGCCCTCTGATTTACTTAAATTCAATTTTGGCCCTGAGAATTTCCCAAAGTCTGTAATCATTGTCAAGACTTTCGGAAGAGAATGCTGTATTGCTGACAGGGTCATTAGTATGTCGTCAGCAAAAAGCATTATTTTAGATTTCGATGGACCAATAAAAATACTCCTAATGGAACTCTTTTGTTTTATTCTTCGTATCAATGTCTCCAAAGTCATTATAAACAACAACAGTGACAGTGGACAGCCTTGTTGAGTTTCTCGATATAATGAAAAGGCCTCTGAAAGAGTTCCATTCATGTATATGTAAGCTAGCAGATTAGAATATAAAACCTTTATTCCGTCAAAAATTTGCCCAAAAAAAAACAAATTCCCCTAGAACATACTTAAGAAAAGACCACAAAACCTTATCAAAGCCCTTTTCTGCCTTGAAGCTAACAATAAGTGGATCTTGGACCTAAGGGCCAGATATTTGTACCTACGCGTGGGCGTAGATTTGTGCACGCAACCCGGCACGCACAAATCTACGCCTGATTTTATAACATGCACGTGCAACCGCGCGCATGTTATAAAATCCGGGGTTGGTGTGGGCAAAGGGGGTGCACACTTGTGCACCTTGCGCGCACTGAGTCCTAGGGAGCCCTGATGGCTTTCCCCGTTCCCTCCCTCAGAGGGAACTTTCCTTCCGCCCCCCCACCTTCCCTTCCCTTCCCCTATCTAACCCGCCCCCCCCCCCAGTCCTACCTAAACCCCCCACCTTTATTTTTTAATATACGCCTGCCTCTGGGCAGGCGTAGGTTGCACGCACTGGCCAAGTGCCGGTGTGTGATCCCCAGGCCCAGCAGCAGTGGAGAGGCCTCTGGCCATGCCCACGCCCTGCCCCCAGACCGACCCGCCCATTTTTTCAAGCCCCGGGACTTACACGCGCCCTGGGGCTTGCGCTCGTCGCTGGGCCTACGCAAAATAGGCTCGGTGCGCGAAGGAGCGGGTTTTCGGGATTACACGCATAATATACGCACGTAACCCTTTTAAAATCCACCCCTAAATGTGTAGGCTCCTTTTCATAGCTAAAACCACTCATTCAATGTTGGAATTTGATTGCCTTCCAAAAACAAAATGAGATTGCTCAACAGATATAAAAAATGAAAAAATATACTTTAACCTCTTTACTAATATTTTCGCATACATTTTTATATCTAAGTTGAGTAGCGAAATAGGTCTATATGATGTGGGATTTTCCATTTTTTTCCATGGCTTGGGTAAGACTATTACCACCACTGCCGGTGATGTTTCTGGCATTACCGCTTTTTGTATCATTGTGTCAAAAAGACATCTGAGAGGCTCCTGCATATGATTAATTAATATCTTATAGAACAGAGCATGCAGGTCATCCAGCAGGGCTAATTTAATTTCAGCAACATCTCGTCCTCTAATTTAAGTAAGTGTACCTGAGACATAAAGTCTCTCCTGATTGACATATCCTCGGAATCAGCAGAGTATAGTTCTTGATAGAATTCCCAGAAGATGGGGAAAACAAAATGGCTGCTGCCTAGTTAGCATGCAATAGACATTCTCTCCATGGATTTCCTGAATTTTCTACTCTTTTTATGCTTATTACCTCTTCAAAATGCCTCATACAAAAAGAAAAGCAAGAGAGAGAGAAATTTTGACCTCGTCTCCGATGCTTGATGCACGGCAGCCACAGACTGAATCGCTCTTTGTGCCTCCCCTACAAACTGCATCAGAGGGTGCGGCCGCTCGGGATCTTGGTGCTGAGCGAACGTCAACCCCCCTTGGTTGAGGATACATCTCTTAGTCCTGGTGCACCATTGGCTCCATTACCACCGTTCACAGCTTGAGTTCTTTCAGAAGATAAAGAACTTGCACTTCTGGAAGAGTTAAGACCTGGAAAAAGATTTGATGCCTCGAGAAGGGATGCAATACTGACATTACCTTCGGAGAGTCAATGATTGCAAGACTCCATGGGCCTGCCGGAAAAACAACAGATTGCTCAAGCTGTGCCGAAGAATAGAAACCCCACAGAAGAAGGAGAAAAATAACCAAAGGTATGCCTGACTTTACAAACTTCCTTAGTCAGACCACTGATTATAACTTTGGCTTCAATTTGGAATGCATTAACCTCAATAGAAAGAGCTATTCAATCGCTAACACAAGTCTTGAAAGAGACTAGTATTAAGACTCTTACTTTGGAATCCAAAATTACATCTATGGCAATCAAATGAAAGAATTTGATACCAGGATATCTTATTGTGAATCTGTTCAGAATAATTTGATACGTTTGGACAGTGTTCATTCCAAGAAGTTGGAGAATATGGAGAATTCATTGAGAATGCTGAACTTGAGAGTTTTGAATTTCCCCTATTTAAAGTTAATATCTCCTAGGGATTTATTCAAGAATTACCTGACGAGGATTATTAAACTTCCTAGTGAAGCTATACCAGCTATAACAAAAATATACTATCTTCTTTTAAAGAAGTGAATTTAGAAAATCAATCACAAGTTCAACTACAGGATGCATCTTTAAATATTTCAGATATTCTGGAACTTTCACAAGATACAGATATCCAGACAAGAGGAACTCTTTTGGTAACCTTTGCATTTGTATCTGAAAGGGACTCTGTACTGAGGCTTCATTTTCGGAACCAGTTACAACTATTCCATAGTCAGAAAATATGGATCTTCCCCGATATATCAAGAAACACTCAAGAACGTAGGAAGAAATTTCTATCTACGAAGGCTAAAGCAGTTTCGCGTGGAGCAAGGTTCAGCTTAAGATATCTGTGTAAATGTTTGTTAAACTTCCAAAATACTAAATATTTGTTCTATGAACCATCTCAGTTACGTACCTTTTTGGATTCACACTCCTGAAATTTTCTCTGTGGATGGCCAGGCATTATGAATTATGTAGGGGATGTCTAGGAAGCAATATTCTGTATCTAATCTTCTTGATAATATTTGCTTAATATAGCCTTGTTTTCCACCCTTTTTTTCTTATTAATGCTGAGATACAGTTTAATTTTTTTTCCTCTTCCAGAATGTTTTGGAGATATTCTATATGGTAACGTTGTATATGTATCTCACTTCTGTACAAGTGGATGCTTGTGTTAAATTGAAAGTTTAATAAAAAAAAAAAAAGAATTCCCAGAAGATTTTTAATATCTCGCCCACAGCTGAACATATGTTTCCTCTAGCGTCTCCAAGTCCTTTAACATGTGCTGAGCCCCTCTGTGCTCTCACCAAGGCCTGGATTTATCAAAATGCGGTAAATACCGCACGCGATAGGAAAAGGGGCGTATTTTATGCTAATTGCGTATTTATCGCAATTGGCGATAAATACCTGTGCGAAGAGCTAGTGCGATACCAGTTCATATTCTGCGATAAGTGCCAAGTATTTCCTGCAGTCAACCAGCTATTCTAGCCAGGCTCTCTCTCTCGCTCTCTCTCTCTCTCTCCCTCTCCTCGGGGCTCTGGAGCCTTCAAATTGTCTAAACTAAGCCTTAGGGACACATCGCAAATGGCGAAGACACTTCATCGCATGGTCACGGCTGCTATCGCACAGCCTAACGCATCTGAAAGAGGTGTTGTTAAAATTTGCGTTATGGCTGTGCGATACCTCTTCGCAGCCAGCCTAACCCAGCCCACTCTCCGCCCCTACTCCTCCCATTTTTGTAATTTGCATCGCACCATACGATATGGTGCGATCGCATGCGGTAAACACGTTTTCGCATGCGTTAAGGGTTTATCGCATGCGATAAAAGGCCTATCGCATGCGAAAACGGGGCTTTTCGCATGCGATAAGCCCTTAACGCATGCGAAAACGCCTTACCGCAATTTGATAAATGACCCCCCAAATTGGCTAGTAACCTACCAGGTTTGTTGCCATATTGGTATAATTTATGTTTAAGTGTAAATATTGAATTCAACACTCTGATGGACATAATCATTTAACAATTTTGGGCTGATGTAAACTTATCTTTCCACTCATCTCCTCCTGTCATATTAAATTGAGCCTTACATGCACTTAAATGCTTGTCTAGCTCCACGATATTTCTATTAGGAGTTCTGTGCTTAGATGATACATAGCTAATAATTTCCCCCCTCATGACAGCTTTTGCTGATTCCCAGTACAGTACTGCAGTCACACTATGTTGTTGATTATTCATAGCATATTCCTGCCATTTTCCTTCCAGAAAAGTTTTAAAATTATTATCGTTATTTAACCATGCAGGCATTCACCAAAACAGAGATCTTGAGATTTGGGGGTTTTTTTTGCATGAACGTTCATATTACTAGTGGTGGTCAGATACAACTAGAGGACCAATTTTAGCTGACTCTGTTTGTTGGAAAAGCTCTCCACTTACAAACAAAATTGTAATTTGTTAATTATTAAGGAGAGCCAATTTGAATCTGGACCTGAGTTAAGTGGTTGAAATTATACACTATTCTCAGTCCTTCCCGACGCAGTTTTTTGCGAAACACAGTCCGTGTCGGGGGACCTGGTTGAAAACCACTGTATTGTGTATTACGTTTGGAGTAGCCGTCTGGAAACGTTTACATTTGAATTAAACAACAACTATTTGGCATGAATTTGGAAGTTTGTGGACTGTTTTAAACTTCCTGCTCTCCCTCCTTGTCCCACTCTAAGCCACAGCCTCTCCATGATTTTTAGGTAGTGAATCCTCTGAGATAAATAATCACTCGATCCTATTCCCCAGTGATTTCCTCCCCCTCTCACCACCCATACATATGCTGAAAACATCCCCTTCCCCCACCCTCTCCCTAGCCTTTCCCCTAAAATCCTGTTAATTAAACACAGAAAATCCCATAGAAGACCCACCTTCCAAAAATAGAAGACATTTGTTGCATTTGGGTGTCAATCCCCCTTGAAATTATATTCATAGGAACAATGATAACATGTGAATTTATAACACACAGCCCTACTATTTCCAACTACCATTAGACTAACCAACATAATGGTACTTGATCAGAGATAGAAACAACATTAAACTTTTAATCTTATACCTGATCAGGTTTACTATTGCCACCCATTACCAGATTAACCATTGTATTAATATTATCAGAACATAGTGGCAGTGAACTGGTTCTAATATCTGGTTGTTATGACTCCCACTCTGAAACCAGCCATCTCTTTAGCTGCCAAATACTCCCTCGCCAAAGGATAAACTTAAAGTTCCGTGTCCAAGATGTGAAGCTGGAATACTGTGACAATTCAATAATTGTAAGTTGAATTTCCATTTCCGGCAAATCTTTATTCTCCTTTCCACGCAATTTCCTTCTAATTTTACCTCCTGCATGACAGCAATCTCACCGCTAGCAGGTAAGCTCTCCAAAACCTTTTGTGGTTCTGACCCAGATTTTAAAATATGTGCTTTATTTTTGTGCCGGACTCACAATTGCAGTGGGTACAATAATGCAAAGCGACTCTGTCTATTCACCAAAGCCGAGCAGACAGCTGTAAACTCCTTCCTCCTAGAAGAGACCCATGGGGAGAAATCTTGAAACAATAGGATATGCTGGTCACTACAAGCGGAGCTCTTTATTCTTATGGTAAAGTTGTATGATTTCCACTTTTTGCGCAAAGTTCAGCAATTTAAATATCACCCCTTGAGGCCTGGTTCTTCCCACCGTGACTCCTCCCAGCCGGTGCACATGCTCAATGACAAGAGGCCCACTTTCTTTTGGAAGGTCCAGCTCCTTTGCCAGCCCTTGTTCCAGGAGTGATTTCAGATTTTTATCCTCAATCAATTCAGATATGCCCACCGCTCTCAAGTTATTTCGCTTTGAGCGATTCTCCAGGTCCTCAATCTTTTCTGATTGGTCATTTAGCAACTTTTCCAGATTGTTAATCTTTGCCGTGGTTGCCACATCCTCCAGCACACTGTCTCTCCCCTTCATCCCATTTAGGCGTGATCCAAAGTCAGCTATTGTATTGTACCTCTGCAATTTGAGTAGATATTGTTTCAAATTTACTGCTCAATACTGCCTCTACCGCCTCAGTGAGCACCATAATATTTGCATCCTTCACCATTAGTGGAGTTGTATTTTCCTTTGCAGCAGCCAATTTTGAGTCAGACAGGTGCGGCTTCTCTTTCTTTCTTTTGGCAAATCTAGTGGACATCACCCTGAAAATTCACTTAATAAATCTGTCCACACATACAATAAAGGCATATGTAATTTCCACCTTTAAGGACCGTTAGCCCAATTTTATAAGAAAGCACTTATCTTATGACTTGTTGAATTTTTGTTTGTTTTAAACAAGTCAGTGCAACGCCGATACCGCCAACGTTAATGTTTCGCTTGACGCTTCATCAGGGCGGATTTTTTACTTGCAGCTTCTTACGGTTTCTCCTTATAAAATTGGGCCAACGGTCCTTAAAGGTGTAAATTACATATGCCTTTATTGTACAGCTTATTATGGGCTCATGATGTCTTCATGTTATCGTATAAGCTTCTTAAATTCAAGTATTACTTTGACATTTAAACCGTGACCGTGGCTATAGCAAGATTCACATCTACAGCAGGACATTTAAACCACGATTGCGACTTTGATAAGATCTATATCTGCACTAGTTTAAATTGCAGCAAAAAATCCAAGTTCATGACATTGGTCAGAACAATTGATTTAAATTGCACGAAAAGAAATTGCAGTTAAACTTGAAGAAAATTTAGTCGTTCATGACATTGGTCAGAACAATTGATTCAAATTGCACGAAAAGAAATTGCAGTCAAACTTGAAGAAAATTTAGTCCATGTTGAAGTAAACATTTAAGAATATTTTAAAAAATTAAAAAAAAAAAAGATTAAGAGACATTACAGACCGGTGATTTATCCCACTGGCTAGACAATAAGAGAATATGCTAACTTCTCTTTTTCGCCAGATCTGAGGTTTGTGTCTCTTGATAAAAAATAAAAAAAGTTTGAAAAAAGACAAAAAGATTAAAATCAATATTTTTCATGAATATTTACATACTGTAATTTAAATAAAGGTATTTTTAACAGATTTACCTTACATGATAACAGTAGACGGTTCCCACGGTTAGTTTTTGTGCAATTTTGGAAATGATGGCAGGTAAAGGCCAAAATGGCCTATCCAGTCTTCCCAATTGAGATTCATCCATTTTGGGTAGATTTTCATATAAATTCCCAGATGCAACTCAACACCAGCTCCTCCCTCCACCATGAATGTTACCTGGCCTTGGAAAACTTTTCCTAATCCATATGTCCCAAATCCATTAAAGTGATGGCCTCCATGCTCAACCGTCTCCACTGATAGGTCTTTTCAGGGCTTACAATCATCAAATTTAGAACATCCAATATACATACTGACATACTCTTTGACACCCGCAATAAAATAATCAGTTCATAAAGCTTTGCACCTGGTTCTGATTCCATTTACTAAAAGCCCAATATTCAAAGAGGGCTCAGTGTCTGATTTAAAGTGCCTTAATTAGGAGCCTTATTTAGATGCATATATTCAGTAGTTTTAAGCACCTTAAACAACCCAATATAGACACCTAAAAAGTTCCTAATTAAGGGGTGAAATTCTAAGCATGATAGGGTGTGATCTGGAGCTGGTTGTATGTGATTTATTTTATTTATTTAGCATTTTTATATACCGAAATTCATGTAACAGAGTTACAAATCAATTCGGTTTACATTTTAACATTAACCTGCATGTGATGATCTTAAGGTGGCCAAATGGATGGATGAGGCAACAGAAAAAGTCAGAAAGATTTTTGGCTGCATAGGGAGAGACATGGTCAACAGAACAAAGGAGGTGATATTGCCCCATATAAGTCCTTGATAAGATCTGATTTGGAATATTATGTACAGTTCTGGTGGCTGCATCTTCTAAAGGCTATAAACTGGTTGGAATCAGTCCACAGGGTGGCTACTAAAATGGTCAAGGGTCTTCATTGTAAAGCATATGGAGACAGATTCAAAGATCTAAACATGTACATTTTAGAGGAAAGGCAAGATAGGGGAGACATGGTAGCCATTTTAATACCTCCAAGGTTTTCATGCACAGAAGGAAGGATTCTTTCAAATGAAAGAAGGTTCTAGAACAAGAGGCCTTGGGATGAGGGTGAAAGGGGAGTAGACTCAGGAGTAATCTAAGGAAATCTTTCTTTACAGGGACGGTAGTGGAACAGCCTTCCCTGTAGAGGTGGTGGAGACAAGGATAGTATTTGAATTCAAGAAAGCAAGGGATAAATACAGATGATCTCTGACAGACTGCTAGGGATTGTAAAGCTGAATAGTTGATGTGAAAGGGCAGACTAGATAGGCCATATGGTCTTTTCCTGTGATTGTGATTCTATGTTTAAGATGACATAAATAGACCAATATCAGCGTCAAAATAAACTTAAGGATTCTAAACTTGAGGTCTTGATTCCCCTAAGTTTAGTGGCCTTAGTTAGGGACCAATGCTAAAAATCAGCACTGAGCACCTACAATTTGTGCTCCTGCCCTGGCCCCGCCCCTTTTAAGGCACCTACATTCAGGCACTGCACCTGGAAAAATGTTTAAATTAAAAGATCTAGGTCCTTGACTTTTAAACTTAGGCTCTCAAGCCTTTTGAATATCAGGCTGTAAATGTTGCAAACTGCTGTGGACTGGACAGTGGACCCTTGGGCCAACCTGGTGGAGGAAGATGCTTGGAAGAGAAAGCTCCACGGAGATGGGACAGGCCGGGAGGCAGTACCAAGATGAACGCAGGAACAGAATCTTCACCCTGGAGATCTGAGATCCCCCCAGGAGGAGCCCTTGAGGATCTGGACCGCTGGGACTTAGGCGGCAGAAGCGAGTCCTGAAGAGAAGATGGATTCTTCACCCTAGAGATCCGAGATCCCCCCGGGAGGAGCCCTTGAGGATCTGGACTGCTGGGACTTAGGCAGAAGTAGCGAGACCAAAGCGAGGACGGAGCAGGAGTCGAGACAGGCGACAGACATGGAGTATCAGAGGTGAACCGGGAACAGGAACCAAGGAGACAAGCCGAGAAGAATCCGGAAGATGAGCGGGATCAGAAGCAGCAGAACCAGGATCAGGAACACAGCAGGATCAGGATCAGAAACATAGCAGGACCAGGATCAGAAACACAGCAACTGGTGCCTCCAAGGAGAGAACCTCATTGCTAGGCAACCTCCATAGCCTGACTCTGGGCTTAAATACCTTGCCGGCATCTGATGTCATCAAGGAGGCGGGCCGGAGCTTCCTGCAGTTGAGTCTTTAAAACGGTCTCCCTCGCGCGTGTACCCCTGGAATGGGCGAAGTCAGAATCGGGACTTGGCGGCGTCTCCCTCATGGAGACACTGCCGCGGAGAGGCCAGGTAGGGCCGAGAAACACCAGACCCCGTTGCAGGTCGTGGCATGACAGGAAGGTAAGGGCCCGGTCGCAAGTCTAGCGACCGGGAAAGTTATTGATCCTCCCCCAGAACTGTTCACCCCTTGCACATGTTTTGATCATAGATACATCCTGTTTTGCACATGTTTTGATCATAGATATATCCTGTTATAAATGTTGCTGTCGACTGTAATAATTAGTTTTTTTTTCAGGTTCAAACACTGTTAATTGTAATAGTTTTGTTATGCATGTTTTTCAATCTCTGTTATATGTAATAGGTTGTTGTACTTGTAAACCGGAGTGAAGGCAGCTAGCTATACCTCGGTATAGAAAACCTCTTAAATAAATAAATAAATAAATAAATAAATAAAATAAAACTCTCTCAGCAATTCGGAATGGACCGCAGAACTTAGGAGCCAATTTCTTCGAAGGCAATCTAAGGTGAATGTTCTTTGTGCTTAACCAAACTTTGTCTCCTGGAAGAAACACTGGTGCAGGTCGATGATGCCGATCGGCATGCCTCTTGGCAGAGCTTGCTACTGCAGTTAATCTGGTTTGGATGGAATTCCAGAGATTATACAATTGCTGAGCAGACACCAGGGCTGCCGGTGACGGAACGGTCAGAGGCAGGGGGGTGGTTTAAGTTGCTTACCATACACAACTTGAAAGGGTGACTTCCCCGTGGCTGAGTGAATCTGAGTATTGTAAGAGAATTCGGCCCATGGTAGTAACTCTACCCAGTTGTCTTGTCTCTCATTGGCAAAGGCGCGAAGAATCGTTTTTAAGGAACGGTTCATGTGCTCAGTCTGGCCGTTACTCTGGGGATGAAAGGCAGTAGAGAAACTGAGTTGAACCCCAAACTTCTTGCACAGGGCTTTCCAATAACAGGCCATAAACTGGGGACCCTGATCAGAAACAATGTCCTGTGGAAGTCCATGAATCTGGAAGATGTGCTGTGTGAAAAGCAGAGCTAACTCTGGTGCTGATGGCAATTTGGCCAACGGAACAAAATGGGCCATCTTGGAAAAGCGATCCACTGTTACCCAAACAACTGACTTTCCGTTCGACGAAGGTAGATCCATCACGAAGTCCGTGGCAATATGAGTCCATGGTTCCATGGGAACAGGCAGTGGTTGCAGCAACCCCAAGGTTGGCCAATACGAGGCTTTTGTCTAGCGCAAGTGGGGCAGGAACTTATGTAGCTGCGAACGTCGGTTCTCACATTTGGCCACCAATAATAACAGTTTAGCATGTCTAACGTTCTTTATCGGCCAGCATGACCACCAGAAAGGGAGTCGTGGGCCCATCTTAATACCTCCTTTCGGAGATGCTTTGGAACTACTGTCCTTCCTAGTGGGCTCACTGTCACTGCCGCTATGTTGATTCTTGCTGGATCCAAGATGTACTGGGGACGCTCTCCCTCTTCTTCAAGTTCCATAGTTCGTGACAAGGTGTCTGCACGAGTATTCTTGGCCGCTGGACGATACCGAAGTGTAAAGTCAAAGCGTTTGAAGAAGAGGGATCACCGGGCTTGTCTAGGGTTTAACTGCTGGGCTTGGCACAAAAATTCTAAATTCTTATGATTGGTGTATACTGTAATCGGGTGCGCTGCCCCCTTCAGCCATTGCCTCCATTCTTCAAATGCTAACTTGATTGCTAGGAGTTCCTTGTCTCCTATACTGTAGTTACACTCAGCTGCTGAAAACCTTTTGGAAAAGTAAGAACATGGAAGTAGTTTACACGAGCAAGAGTGTTGACTTAAGATTGCCCCTACTGCAGTGTTGGAGGCGTCCACCTCTACAACGAAAGGACGACGCGGATCTGGATGATGTAAACAAGTGTCTAACAAGAAAGCTTGTTTCAGATCCTCAAAAGCTTGACAGGCTGCTTTAGGACAAACTTTAGCATCTGCCCCCTTTTTGGTTAGCGCGGTAAGTGGTGCGACTCTGAGGGAATAATTAGGAATAAACTGTCTGTAGAAATTTGCAAATCCAAGAAAACGTTGTAATGCCTTCACCCCCACAGGGCGAGGCCAGTACTTTATAGCGGACACCTTCTCCGGGTCCATGTGGAACCTGGTAGATGAAACGATATATCCCAGGAAGGGGAGTGACTCCCATTCAAACATACACTTTTCTAGCTTCGCATACAATTGATTGTCTTTGAGAACTTGCAGTACTTGTTTAACATGTTGACGATGGGACTTCAGATCTGGTGAATAAATCAAAACATCATCTAGATATACTATTACATAGGAGTGTAGCATTTTACACAACACTTCATTCTTGAGGTTTTGGAAGACTGCCGGAGCGTTACATAGGCCAAAGGGCATCACTAAATATTTGTAATGCCCGTCTCTCGTATTGAAGGCAGTCTTCCATTCGTCCCTGGGACGGATTCGAACTAAGTTGTAGGCCCCTCGTAGATCAAGTTTGGTAAAAACTTTGGCCCCTTGCAATCTGTCCAGAAGTTCTGGGATTAATGGTAGCGGGTACCGATCTTGCTTGGTTATGGTGTTAAGACCCCTGTAATCAATGCAAGGTCTGAGTGAGCTGTCTTTCTTTCCCACGAAGAAAAACCCCACCCCAGCTGGAGATCAAGAGGGTCTGATAAAACCTTTAGCAAGATTCTCAGAGATGTACTCAGACATAGCGCGTGTCTCTGGCAAGGATAAAGGGTATACCCTCCCACGCGGTGGACTGGTTCCCGGTAAAAGGTCTATTGTGCAATCAAAGGGGTGGTGCTGAGGCAAAATATCCGCTTTCTTCTTGGAGAAAACTTCCGCAAATTCAGAGTAAGGTACAGGTGGCAATACGGAAGTAGTCAACAAGGACACAGACGGTGGACCCAGAACCTGGAGACAGTGATCAAAACAAAAGGGACTTCAGCGGATGATTTGTAATGAGTCCCCATGGATCATGGGCGAATGGCGTTGTAGCCAAGGTAATCCCAATACTACCGGATGAACCGCTTTCTCCAGGATCAAAAAGGAAATTTTCTCAGAATGTAGCACTCCGGTTCGGAGAGTAAGTGGAGCCGTGGAGTTAGAAATACTACCAGGCAACACTGTCCCTTGGATAGACGTAATCCTAAGAGGAGGAGTCCGAGGACGAGTAAGTAATTGAAGTTGCTGTACCAAATCGGAAAGAATAAAATTGCCACCCGCTCCGGAGTCAATAAAGGTGAGTGTGTTGAAAGACCCTCCAGGATATTCTAGTGTCACTGGTACAGTACATTGAGGAGCAGCATTAGCACAGCCTAGGAGTAGCTCCTCAGTTTTGCCTAGGCCTTGGCGTTTTCCGGACGCTCTTTGCATTGGGCTAGGAAGTGACCCCTGCTGCCACAGTATAAACATAGGCCCAAGGCCCAACGTTTTCGCCTCTCCTCCGCAGTTAAAGGCGTGCAACCCAACTGCATAAGGTCTTCTGTAGAAGAGTCGGAGTGTGTCACCCCAGGATGTGACGAGGTAGTCAAGGGTCTAGTGAAGGCAGGTGCCAAGGATATGGGTCGACGTGGCGGATGTCCCTCCCTTACTCTTTACTGAAGTCGACGGTCGATCTGGCCAGCAAGGTCAATTACTCCATTGAGGTCATCCGGAATGTCCCTAGCCGCCAACTCGTCCTTAATGCGCGGTGACAGACCCTCCAGAAAAACTCCCCGGAGACTGTCTTCATACCACCCTACCTCCATAGCGAGGGTGCGAAATTCAATTGCATAGTCTGACAGGGAGCGAGCTCCCTGTCTCAGCTGTAATAGCTCTGCCGTAGCAGTGGGCAAGCGTGCAGGTTCATCAAATGCTTGCTTGAAATTAAGGACGAACTGCTGCAGATTACTTAATAAGGGATCCTGGCGCTCCCACATTGGTGATGCCCAGCTTAATGCCTTCCCTTCCAAAAGTGACAAGATATAGGCTATTTTCACAGAGTCCCAGGGGAACTGACCAGGGAGTAGAGAGAACCTGATGTAGCACTGGTTCAAAAATCCCCGGCAGCCTTTGGCCTCTCCTGCATAGCGTGAAGGCGCAGGCAATTGAGTGGGAGCAGTAATGTTTACAGTAGGAGCCAGAGGCGGTAATAGTGGTGGCTCTGGTGGAGTGGCATCCAGGCGAATTCGCCAGCCTCTCGATGGTGGCAGCCAGAATGTCGAGACAATGTTGCTGCTGTTGCAAGCGTTGGGCCATACCCGGAATGGCTTGCAGACCAGAGATATCCGCCAGGTCCATGGCCTAGCAAACTGTTGCAAACTGTTGCGGACTGGACAGTGGACCCTTGGGCCGACCTGGTGGAGTAAGATGCTTGGAAGAGAGAGTTCCACAGAGATGGGACAGGCCGGGAGACGGTACCAAGATGAACGCAGGAACAGAATCTTCTCCCTGGAGATCCGAGATCCCCTCTGGAGGAGCCCTTGAGAATCCAGACTGCTGGGACTTAGGCAGCAGAAGCGAGTCCTGAAGAGAAGATGGAATCTTCACCCTGGAGATTCGAGATCCCCCTGGGAGGAGCCCTTGAGGATCTGGACCGCTGGGACTTAGGCGGCAGAAGTGAGTCCTGAAGAGAAAATGGAATCTTCATCCTGGAGATCCGAGATCCCCCCGGGAGGAGCCCTTGAGGATCCAGACCGCTGGGACTTAGGCGGCAGTAGCGAGACCAAAGCGAGGACGGAGCAGGAGTCGAGACAGGAGACAGACACGGAGCATCAGAGGTGAACCGAGAACAGGAACCAAGGAGACAAGCCAAGAAGAATCCGGAAGATGAGCGGGTTCAGGAACAGCAGAACCAGGATCAGTAACACAGCAGAACCAGGATCAGGAACACAGCAGGATCAGGATCAGAAACACAGCTGGACCAGGATCAGAAACACAGCAACTGGTGCCTCCAAGGAGAGAACCTCGTTGCTAGGCAACCTCCATAGCCAGACGCCGGGCTTAAATACCTTGCCGGCGTCTGACATCATCAAGGAGGTGGGCTGGAGCTTCCTGCAGTTGAGTCTTTAAAATGGTCTCCCTCGCGCGAGGGATGGGCGGAGTCAGAATTGGGACGCGGCGGCGTCTTCCTCGTGGAGACGCTGCCACGGAGAGGCCAGGTAGACCCGAGAAACACCGGACCCCGTTGCAGGCCGCGGCGAGAGAGGAAGGTAAGGGCCCGGTCACAAATCTAGCGACTAGTACCGCAACAGAAAGGGCCTAATTGACAGGAAGCCTAACTGTCCAACCTCTCCATGGTACAGCATTTGTATGCATACGTGGACACGTGGAGATTAGTGCTTTTATTTTAGAGACTGTGAGGTGGGAGCTGCACAGTAGTCTATAAAATACCACGTATTTTTGCTCTGAAAATGTGCATGTATATTCCAGTATAAGCAAATACTTCCAATGTATGAAAATTCACACTTTCTCTATCCAATTGACAAACATACATGTGTCTAATTTAGGTATGAAAAAAATATAACATCTACATATAATTATCCTGATTTCTATGCAGAGGCAGATATTTTACTAAGTATATGTGCACACCATTTTGAAAATACTTGGGCGTGTACTTGGAATCGCTGGGTTGCTGTACCATTTCACCCAGTCCTTCTTCAGTTCACCCTCATCCTCCAGCACTTCACTCTGAACCTCCACCCACATCTCCTTCCCAAAAATCAGAGCCAACAGACAAGTCCATTTTGACTACCTGAGTCAATGAGCAGGGGTAAAAGTGTACAATAAGTGTGGCAATGCATCTGTATATCTCTCTTACAAAATAGCAAGCATCTTATGATTTTTGGAATCCCAGCCCCCAAATGCCCTTGGACTGCCTCTTTTTTCCCCTGGCAAAATGTAAAAGAGAAAATGAAAATAGGCATATGCTGCTGACATTTATAAAATAGAATTTATTTGTATGCATGCTACTTATTCACATATATGCTACTTTTATGTCTGAAACTCCTTTGAAAATTCACTACTAAAATTTTTTCCCCACATAGAATGGAATAAAAGCCTTAATAAATTAGGCCTTAACTGTAGCTTATTTTCCTTTTTCTTGCCGTTCTCGTCTCATATCTTTGTTCTTCTCTTTTTGCCTTTCCTTGTTATATTTATATAACTTTACCATTTGTTGTCCTTATCCATACTCATTTTCAGGGCATTTCAGGGGAGGCTTGAGGATTCTGATAGGTTTTTTGGTTTTTTTTTTTTATTCTGTGAATTCACATGTAGCTAGTCCCCCATTTTGGTGCTTTATCCTAGACTAGGGGGTGCTACAGGTTCAGTTCTGGACAAGGAGGAAGCCTTCTCTTCTAGGGCCCCTGACGCTGTCGATCATTGTCTCAGTGACCACTTCACACTCTATTTCAAATATCTCCAGGAGGTGCCAGATTGTGAAAATTAACAGCAGAGAAGCCAAAATTAGCAGAACAGAGAGAAACCACGAATCACAATAGGGTCCATCTATCCCCTATTAAGTCCACATGGGGAACACTCAAAGAAAACACTGGAGTCTGTAGTTGGTGTTCAAATAAAAGATAGTCTTTACTGTAACTTAAAGAAGAAGATCCAAGTCAAGATGACAAAAATAAGAATCAGCATACATCCAATGATAAATAAAAAGCAAATGGTTTCTTTGTCCATCCTTACTCTGTTCACTTCATTTCCTACTCTTGCACCTTCATCCTGATTGAAAATATCCTCACCAGTGAGAGTGGGATAACTAGAGTGTAGTTCTAGTTCTGGCACGAACAGGCTGAAAGAAGAAAAGATTCCCAAGCAAAATATCCAAACTGGGTTCCAAACAGTCAAACACTTCAACTGTAATCCCAACTCTCAAACAATTCAAGTCTCTTGAGCTTTTGGCTCAAAAGGCAGCTTCCTTCTCTTTACCTCATCTGTTAACTGGTTGATTGGCAAAAAAGATCACTTTTCCTGTTCTTTGAGATATCAAAGGTATGCCCTTCCCTCAGGCACTGGCCAATCAAAATCCAAAAATCTTCTCAAAATACATCTTGGTGGGTCTGTTGGAAGTATGGAAGTGGAGGGAGTCGTGTAGCCATTATGTGTTTTCGTTATATAGGGTCTTGAGTATAAGTGAGAGGCTTTTGTAGTGAATTCTTGAGGAAATAGGGAGCCAGTGGAGATCTCTTAGGACGGGAGTAATGTGATCTTTCTTGCGTGTATTGGTGAGTATTCTGGCTGTAGCATTTTGTAGCAATTGTAGGGTTTGATGGTGGAGGCGGGGAGGCCTAGGAGAGAGTTGCAATAGTCAATTTTGGAGAAAATTATGGTCTGAAGAACAGTTCTAAAATCATTGCCATGTAGGAGAGGTCTTAGCTTCTTTAATACATGGAGTTTGAAATAGCATTCTTTTAAGGTGTATTTTATGAATGCTTTTAAGTTTAGTTGGAACACTCCACATACTATCTCTTAAACTCATTAGTCTCTCCACCACAAGGGATCAAGCATTCTCGATAGCAGGTCCCTCAATAAGGAACACAATGCCCCCTGACCTCCGCATAGAACCATGCACACAGAAGTTTAAAAAAAAACTAAAAACATGGCTCTTCAAAAGGCCTTCGACTAATACCCATGGTAACCCTACATGCTACCAATTGTGCTATGTAAATGTATTAAATGCCTACTCTTTGCTCTTGCCTTCTTTTATGTATATATTTTTATTTATACATTTATGTTTTATGTATGCCTACTTTATGCTCTTGCCTTCTTATTATGTATATAGTTTTATGTTTTATTTATACATACATGTTAAACCCACATGTTATCAATTTGTTCTATGTAAATGTTTTTAAATATTTTAAATTTTCTTATTTATGTTACTCTTATAATCACAATGTTCCATGTAAACCATAATCACAATGTTCCTTGTAAACTGATAAGATGTGCAAACAGTTATCGGTATATAAAAACCAGTAAATAAATGTCTGCCTCAAAATCTCTTTGCCAAATGCTTGAATTGCCTTCTGTGAGATCCAGGTAGAATCTCCAGCTCTCCAACCACTTTGCTTTGAGATCTTGGGGCAATCTCTTACTCTTCAATCTCCTCTCTACTGAAACCCAGGGAAGGTTTCAGTTCCTACTCTTCCTCTTTCTCTGTTGCTTTGGGATCCTGGAGGATCTCCCTGTCACCTTCCCACTGAAGACCTGGGCATGCTCCATTGGGCTTTATACCCCATAAAGCCTATCGCCCAAAAAGGTGGGGTTATAGCAATGGGAGGAATCCAAACTATCAAAACCCCTCCTATTGCTCCTAGATAGAAAATTTATATAGGGATAATATTAATGACTGGCATAGCCCTGTAACACTTGCATGCAATTATTGTCCCCAATGTTTTGGTTTTACATCTGAGTCGCACCCCATTTTCATGACATGTTAGAGTGTCTGTGAAGATCATGAAAGGACATTTTATGGAGGAATCCCATATTCTACAAATACAGTTATTCCAACTACTTGCTTTCCATTTGATCTGCACCTAATTGTTAGTACATGTCAGGGGGACATGATGATTTTAACAGGTATTATTGTGGACCTACATATTCCACGAATATGCGCAAACAACTATTGATCGCTAATTTCTTTCTGGTTTTTATCCAAGCCACATCACATTTTTATGATATGACAGAGAGTCCTTGAGAATCCTGAAGGAGTATTTTTTGAATACAATTCTGTGTATTCATTGAATGCATGCAGAATTATACCCTCTCTTTTTTTTTTTTAATTTATTTCTTTATTAAACTTTTTCCTTTCCAAGAAGATATTACACAGTTTGTATAGTCATTAATGAGCAAACATGACTTAAAAGATTAATCATGTTTACATTCTGTGAAAACCTGAAAATTAACAATCATAGTAATAACAGAAAACAGGCTAATAAGGTGTGAGAGATCTATGAGGATCTTGACAAGGGAATATTTTTTTGGTGATCCATGTACCACATAAACACATATTTGCAGTTAGGCCTCTTAATAACTTTTTGGTTTTGCATCTGATCCCCACCAAATTTTCAGGTGTCAGGGGAGCCAAAAGGAACTGGAAACAAATTTTTTTTTCTGTATCCTCATAGGCATGCACATGCAAGTAGACTCCATTACTTCCATATGAAACTTCGAGGTTCTACTTGTTACTCTAATTTTTCTTTCTTCCTTCTCTCTCTTTGGCCATTTATTTCTTCCTCTCTTTCCCTCCCATGTCTTGCACCCTCCCAACTGTTTCAGTCCCTAATAGCTACTCTTCTCTCTCAACTGGCTTTGTACATTATGCTTCAATATCGCTTACATCTCTAATATTTCCCATATTTTCTTAACCTAGAAACAAAAATGTGAGGGTAGAGAAAGACTGCAAAGCCCATCTGATCTCTTCCCTCTCTCTCTATTATCAGATTAGATTAGATTGTACCAGAGCTCCTTTTTTATGGAACAGCCTGCCTTTTGACATCTGGGAGGAGCACAACTACTCTAAATTTTGGAAAGCAGTGAAATTCTGGTTTTTCAATCAGGCATTTAACAATTCATTATTTACGTGGCAGAGTTAAATTGTCCAGTATGGGATTTGAAATTTATTTTTTTAGTGGTTTGGTCTGTATTTTTTTTATGAATGTGAATTATTAATTTAATGTTTCTTTAACTTTTACTGTGAAATTATTTGGATTTTTTTTTTTAATTTTAGTTTTTTTCAATTTTTTTTCTTTATTGAATTTTCATTTAAAACTTTTAAACAAAAATATCAAAGAAGTAATACAGATGTAATCAACTTACTACATATAATATAATTCCATAATCATACGCATCTCTATTACATAACTCATAATGTTGGGGGAGCTAACTTATACTAACATGCTTATTTATTTTAATTGAAAACCACTAGGATAAATTGTTTTTACATGTGGTATATCAAGTTTAATAATAATAATAATAATAATAATAATCTGCCCATTTTATCTACTTGTTGCAAAATCACAGACACTACCATGTCTCCAGCTTTATCCTCACTTCCCTACCACAAAGAGTCCTGTGCTTTCTTGCATTTTCTTATAGGTGTGTCCCATCATCTTGCATAGGAGGCTTTTCCATGTATCTGGTGCACTTTCTATGAGGAAATGCTTCCTTACTTTGTTCTTGAGTCTGCTCCCCTCCAGCCTCATATCATGATCCCTTGATCTGGAATTTCTTTTCCTATGAAAATTTGCTTGCCTCAATACCTTATTTATATCTCTAAGATATTTGTATATCTCTAGTACAGTGGTATTCACTCCCAGCAACAGGTCCTTGGTGAGGTCTCACCTGGAATAATGTGTTCAGTTCTGGAGACCATATCTCAAAACAGACAGAGATAGGATGGAGGTAGTTCAGAGAAGGGTGACAAAAATGGTGGGGGGGGTCTCCATTAAATGAGTTATGAGGAGAGATCGAAGGCCTTAAATATGTAATCCCTGGGGAAGAGGAGGTGCAGGGGAGATATGATACAGACCTTCAAATATCCAAAAGGTTTTAATGATACACATTCGACAAATCTTCTCCATTGGAAAAAAATCAGTAAAACTAGGGGTCACAAAATGAAACTCCAGGGAGGAAGACTCAGAACCAACATCAGGAAATATTTCTTCATGGAGAGGGTGGTGGATGCCTGGAATGCCTTTCTGGAGGAGTTTGGCGCATAACAGTAGTGAAGACAAAAACAGTGAAAAATGTCAAAGAGGCATGGGATAAACACTGTGAATCCCTAAAGGCTAGAGGATGGAAAATGAGGAAAAGAGTGCATGTAGTAACTTTCTGGTGACGCAGGTACTACCTTTAACCAACAAGCCTACATACTTTTGATGCAACTCATTATTGCTCTCTGCTTTAATGGCAGGGGGAAAAAAGGAAAAGGAAAAGGAAAATAAATTTCAGACAGCAACCAACAAGGACAGTCTGGGAAACTAAATAAGCATGGGGGTAACTTGCTAATGCGGCTGTTACTACCCTTAACAAATTAAGCCTTATACTTGTGATGCAACTCCAAAATTGCTCTCTGCTTCAACAGCAAGAGGTAAAGGGGAATTGGACTCAGACAGAAACCAACAAGGGCCCTGACTTTAATGGTTTTGGAAAAAATAAGTATGGGGGTAACTTGCAAGGCAGATGCCACCCCCTGATGATACTTTTATGGGGAAGACCTGTGTACGCAAGCCAGTTGCTACCCCCTGATGATATTTTTATGGGGGAGACCTGTAAGGCACGGCTGGTGCTACCATAAGCTTGCTGGACAGACTAGATGAAGTATTTGGTCCTTTACTGCCATCATTTCTATGTTTCTATATTTCTATGAGAGTCGCCAACAGGTTGGGTTTTCAAAATATCCCTAATGAATATGCATGAAATAGATTTGCATACAGTGTGCATGCAAATCAATATCATGTATCACATCAGCATTATAATGCCATGTTTTTCCTTAGCTCCGCTTCAAGTGATCCAGAGCAAAGCAGTGCAGTCCCTGAAGCAGGGCCCACTTGTTTGAAACATGGTCCCACATTGGGAGGAGACTGAAAACCATCTTTAACAACTTGGAAGAGATAAAAAAAACATTCAAAACTTTGGTTCACTGAATTTAGATAAGTGATTTTTAAGTTGTTGCACAATTAAGTTTTATGAGGACTGAAGTCCTCACGTTTGATTTTTCTCATCACGAAAAAGTTACAGACCAGATGATTACATCAATGGACAGATTAGCAGTTAAGTCGTACTGCAAGATTTTTTTTTTTTATTTATAATTTATTAAATTTCTTACATACATTTATATGAAATAAGAAAAGGAAAATAGTCTGTTAACACATAAACCATGATTTACCATATAATACAAAAAAGAAAAAATTGTTCTGTGACAGACATATATAGACCCCTTTATCTAGGGGAGCCTTTTATCAACTAAGTAATAATAAAGGAAATTATGACCCTTTCATAAACAAGAGAGAAACTTTTCACTTTTACCAAACTTATTCATCAATAAGGGCTATAACCCACTTAGCCACTTTTATCTTGAAGAAATACTTCTAAATGCCCTGGGTCAACGAAAACAAACTTATTTCTTTGGTATGAAATCATGCATTTACAGGGGTATTTTAAAAAGAAGCTGGCTCCAAGTGCTAATACCCTCTGTTTCAGTATCAAAAATTGTTTCCGTCTGTGTTGAGTTGCCCTCGACACATCGGGAAAAATTTGCATTGTTTGTCCACAGAAAGAAAAATTTTTATTCAAAAAGTATTTCTGAAGAACCAGATTTTTCTGGCTCTCCAGTGCAAATACCACCACCAAGGTCGACCTTACCTGGATATTATCCACCGATGCCTCCAAAAAAGATGTCAAATTGGGGCTTTCCGGTTGGAGTATATCCATGTCACCATCATTCTTTGCAAGATTTTTTTTAACATTTGATACATAGTACAAATTAGAAATAATTATTTCCTCTGAAATACCCAAAATTTCTTTTGAGTATTTTTTAAATAATTCATTAGCAGACAAAAGTCTAGTTATAGGGAAATTCAATATACGTAGATTTTTTTTCCTTAACACATTATCCATATTCTCTAATTGCCTATATATCATTAGAGTGTCCTTCATAAATGCAGATCCCGATGCCTGAATAGTCGCTACTTGTGTAGCAGTGGCCACACTAGTTGCTTCTAAATCTTTCAGTCTCTTTTCGTGTTCCCCTAGGGCTTTCTTAGTATCTGAAGTGAAAACAGTGGCCTGGTTCATGGATTGGACTAATCTCCTATCCATGTTGGTTACTGCCCGCCATACATCAATTAAAGTAATATTTTCAGGTTCAGTTATGGTTGATCCCAAATTCGGGAGGGGTCTTTCAATACCCTCTTCTGCAGTACTTTCTCCTCCAACTGCTCCCATAGCCATATCCTGAACTTTGTCAATTACCCCTGGTACATGGGCCGTTTTTATTGCCAATTGGGGGGAAGCTTCAATAGCATCATTGGGCTCCCCTCCTACCAGGTTTGAAGTTACAGACCAGATGATTACATCAATGGACAGATTAGCAGTTAAGTTGTACTGCAAGATTTAGCTGTCCTATCATGATCGTCTTTCATCTCCAGATATTATTATTATTTGTCTCATTTTTATTGCTGCACAAGGCCCTAAGTGGATCACAAACTACATACAAAGCAGTAAAACCAATGCACAACAATGATAAAACAAATTATGGGGTAGATTTTCAAACAAGGCGCGTTGGCGTACTTTTGTTGGCGCTCCAGGAGCAAACAAAAGTACGCGGGATTTTAGTAGATACGCGTGGAGCCGCGCGTATCCGCTAAAATCCTGGATCGGCGCGCGCAAGGCTATCAATTACGTATAGCCGGCGTGCGCCGAGCCGCGCAGCCTACCCCCGTTCCCTCCAAGGCCGCTCCGAAATCGGAGCGGCCTTGGAGGGAACGGGGGTAGGCTGCATGGAGGCCGCTCCGAGGCCGCTCCGAAATCGGAGTGGCCTCGGAGGGAATCCTCTAACGCCCTCCCCTCACCTTCCCCTCCCTTCCTCTACCTAACCCACCCCCCCGGCCCTGTCTAAACCCCCCCCTTACCTTTGTCGGGGGATTTATGCCTCCCAGAGAGAGACGTAAATCCCCGCGCGCCAGCGGGCCGCTAGCGCGCCGGGACGCAACCTGGGGGCGGGTACGGAGGGCGCGGCCACGCCCCCGGACCGCCCCGGGCCGTAACCACACCCCCGGACCCGCCCCCAAAATGCTGCCGATACGCCCCCTAAACGCCGCAACGACCGGGCCCGCCCCCGACACGCTCCCGACATGCCCCCCTCGGAGAACCCCGGGACTTACGCGAGTCCCGGGGTCTGTGCGCGCCGGTGAGCCTATGTAAAATAGGCTCACCGGCGCGCAGGGCCCTGCTCGCCTAAATCCGCCCGGATTTGGGCGGATTTAGGCGAGCAGGGCCCTGCGCGCCGGTGAGCCTATTTATTTAGGATTTAGGCGAGCAGGGCTCTTAAAATCCGCCCCTATCTGCACAGTACAATGCATAAAACAAAATAACTAACTGGCATATCATGAAATAAAACAACAATTAAACAAAATTATTGCCTGGGACAGTTGTCAACTCTAATCAAGGATCAATATATGGAGTAACAGCAAATTAAAAAATGCCAATAGGAAAAAAAATAAACATTTTTAACATTGCTTTAAATGTTTTTGTAAAAGTAATCAGCTAGAGTTCTTGTGGCAAAGAGAACCAGATAACTGGAGAAATCACCGAAAATGTCCTTTGACAAGTCTCAACTAAACATGCCAGGTGAATGGAAGAGATAACTAACAAATCCTTCTGTGATGAACAGAGCCATTTGGAAGGGTTGTGAATGTGAAGCATCATTTTAGCCCATGGGTAAGAGTCAAGAGGCAACAATTTGTGGACTAATATTGGAGCCTTCTATTTAATCTGGCACTCGACCAACAACCAGTGAAAACTGAGCAGGACAGAGGATTATAGGACCCCACCTATTATCACCAGAAACCAGTCAAAGTGTAGAATTTTGTAAAAGTTGTAGATTTCAAAACTGTTCCAGTAAACCCAAGTATGGTAACGAGCATTACAGAGGTCTAACAGAGGTAATACTAAGGCCTGCACTAGAGAACGAAAATCAAATGCTCTCAGCAAAGGTTTAGGCCATGCACTACCCGCAGCTTAAAAAAAAACCAAAAACAGACCGAATCACAGCCTTGATTTGATGAATGAAAGACAAATGGGAAATCAACAAGAAAGGCAAGGCTCCATGCAGCATGGTCCGCTCAGTACAAATAGTAATCTGGTATAAGACATTGATTGGGTGAATTTTATTTTATATATATGTCACACATGTCTGCCATGCAGAGCATCTGACAAGTAGAAGGCCTGAAACAAGTTCTTTATTTGTTTAATAGTTTTCATAACCTGTGACTGCCATCCAATTTCCAGGGTGGGGTAACTCCATACAGTCACTGAGATGGGCCCATTAGCTTTAGTCATCCAAGGATTCATGTGTGGATTTTATCTCATGAAAAATTCTCCATATCACACTAAAATTCTATTGCAATTGAAGTAAATATAATGATAGGACTGTGTCTGCCCCATGTTTTTATTTCTATTTTTCTAGTGCTTTTAAACGCTTATAAAAATTGATAAGACTCGTACAGGAAACTGACACTTTTCATTTATATACAGCAGAGGTAGTAGCCCAGAGCTGTTGGCAGCATAGGTTTTTCACACAACTCCCTGCCAACACATCTCCTCCTCCTCCTTCTGGAAGACTCACCTCTAAGGCGGGAGGTTAAGTCTCCAGGCTCATTAAACCTTTTCACTTATAAAAGCGGCGGTTTCTCGTCTCCAGTGTATTCCTTCCTGCCAATAAATAATACTGGGAAGAACAATGTACTTTCCCACCCATACAAGCCCATTGCCTCCTACCACAGATGTGCGCTGCACTTTGTTGTGACTGTAAATGAGGAATGCAATTCAGTCAGTGGACTCTCAGCCACTATTTTATTGTCTCTGGCTACGGCCGTGTCATGCCCCCCTTTGTCAATGTCAATCTCCTTGTTGGCTATAGTCAACTCATTCCACTTTGTGACTAATGTAATTTCTTGAAACTTTCTCCTTAGTAAAGTAGAACGAAAGCAACAAAAGTAATTAGATGTGATTAAATCTATTACTCATAAAAGTCCACTCTGCACTTCTAATATCCTGTTTGCGTGTACACCACATTGCTCATTATTACTGTTCTTGCAGTCCTTTTAAGTAATGTCTGTTGAAAACAAAGAGCAGGGGGAAGCAGCGTTGGGAAAACTGGAGAGCAGGTGGCAGTGGGGTCCTCCCATGGTTGTGAACTGCTCCATGCTGCAGCCAGGGTTCCGGTCCAGATTTTGAATGAGATCAGGTACTTCCCAAATCATCTAATCTTAACTGGCAAGGAAACAGGGCAGCAATTTTAGTCCAGAGTGAGATCACAATAAATGGAAAACAGGAAATAACTGTGATATTTTGCTGCACATCGATCAATAAACATAAGTATAAATATAATGAAGGGATGAGAGACAGGTGACTGGCATGTCATTTCATCTGTGCTGTGCCTTTCTTGGCTCTTTCAGTTTTTTTCAACAATTGACTAATTAACCCCTAGATTCATAAAAATCATGCTCACAAAGGGGAGAGAGAGAGAGAGAGACTATTTATAAGGCCCCCTAGAAGTCAACTATTTATATCTGTATAGGAGGGCCAGCTAATAGCTCGAGGTGAGGTCTTGGTGGTGGTTTAGTGTTTAGGGGCCAGTTTACATGCAGAGTGAGATGTATGAACTGCTCAGTACACCTCGGTGAAGAAGATTTGAAGTCATTTGGAGTGGTACCTCTATAACAGGGTACCATCAAAGTAGGCCAAGAGAAGTAGAAATCTCATCTTTCTGAGACTTTCCTCACTCCAAATGACTTCAAATCTTCACCAAGGTGTACTGTGCTGTTTGTACATCTCACTCTGCATGTAAAACTGGCCCCTAAACCCTAAACCACCATCAACACCTCCCCTCGAGCTATTAGCTGGCCTTCCTATAGTCATATAAATAGTTGAATACTGTGAAGGCCTCCCCAGAGGCTCTCTTTCTCTCTTGCCCAGAAATGGTCAAAATGCAATTTGCAAAATTTATCGTAAATTGCATTATGGCCATTTTGGGCATATCACACAGCTTTATGCCAGGAAAAAAGGTGTAGTTATTTCTGGCGTTAAAACCATGTGATAACATGTGTTATGCTATCACATGGTGTGATATTGCCCCTCATTTTAATTAATCCCGCCCAAACCTCTCCCTAATCCTTCCCCTTCCAAACATTTGCATTCGCACTGTGCGATAGTACAATTATTGCATACATTATGACGATAACGCATGTGTTATCGCCATAATGCATTTTGATGAATGACCCTAATAGATTGCTTCCAGCTTATGAACCTTGCACTTGCTTTGTTGGAATTATGCAGTGTAAGGGGGTAATTTGTACTTGCCCACATTGGGGACTTTTTACCTGCACACTGTACACACATTTTTTAAAGGGAAAGTAGCCCATAAGGTTTGTCCCCACTCATTAAACCTGTTAATGTGAGTGCACAGTCATTAACGAACATAAAACATACATACTTTTGAATATTCAAAAGAATGCATGCAAGTACAAATCCCTCCCAGTCCCACCACCAGGAATACCTCTATTCACTGTGAATAAACTTACATGCATACAAGCCTATGTACATAAGCTTATCTACCTAAGGGATGGGCAATTTTTCTGAAAACCTATTTTAATAGGTAAAACAGTTACCCACAAAAATGTATTTTAGAATTATTCTCTCTACGGCAATCTTTCAGTAATGTTTCTCAAGGGGCTCTTGCAGTTATCAGTTTCTTATTGGGCTCTTGCTAACTTTGCTTTATTAGGTAAGATCAGAGTTGTGACCAACTTTTTTTTGTGCCCTGGACAGATCTTCAGAATTATGCTCCTCCCACCTTGGCTTACCAGTGGCTGCTTTGGTACAGTACTCTCTTGTTTGATGGCAAAGGCTCGTGTCCCTCTGGTGGCAGTGGTTCCAGCACAGCACCCTCCTCTCTCTCTTCTCCAGCATCCCCCTATTTCTTCCCCCCTCCTCTCCCAGTTCCATCTTTCTCTTCCCCTCCACTTCTTCCCTTGTGTCCCCCTGACCCCCAATCCATCCTATGCCTTGCAACCCCCACTCTTTATCTCTCTCCCCACCGCTTGCTCCGGGTCCCTCTCTTTCTCTCCCCCCTACTTGTCCTGCATCCTTTCACTTCACCCACTCTTTGCCCTGTATTTTCCTTTTTTTTCCTCTCCAGCTGCATCCCTCCTCTCTCCCACCCCCTCTTGCCCAGCAGTGCCCCCTCGCTACCACTCATCAATTTCCTAATAGCTTCCCCTTCCCCTTTCTCAGCCCTGTCCAACAGCAGCCCCTTGTCTTCTGTTCAGCACCAGCCCCCTCTCCCCCACTCCTGCCCATCAGCTCCTTTCTCTCTCCCAACTGCCTGTTCAGAAACAGAAGCACCTCTCCCCCAACTCTCTGTCTAGCAGCAGCAGCCCCCCCTCTCTCTCTGCCTCCCCCCAACCTCCTACCCAATAGCAGTCCCTTCAATGGCTTCCCCCTTTCACCTCCTACCTAGTGGCTTCCCCTTCCTGTCTCCAATTTCTTTTTGTCTCCTTCCTCCTACACTCCTTGGGCTGCAATGCTATAGATCCTTGCGCAAAACTACTCAAAAAGTATTGCACAAAGAATTTACTCAAAACTGCACAAAAACTGTTTTCTTTAAAGGTGGAAATTTCATACAAGGCAACCTCTAACCCCCAAAGTTAGGGTGCCACATTTTAATCATCAATTCCACTTCACCCTCCCGGCAGTCCAATATTTTAATCAAAAAAGCATTTTTAATATTTTTTTTAAATAATTTTAAAACAACTTTCTCAATATATTTCAAAGTACTTAGCTGAACAAGTATTTAGCTGAACAAGTACAGGGAGATATCTCATGTTTTATCACAGAATCACCAATATGAAGCATAAAAGCCAAGAGACTTACAGGCCTTACAGTGTACTGACAAGCCCTAAAAGCACTGTCACAGCAAGGGAATTAACTTTTTGCCCAGATGAACTTTAACAGCAGTGTCTCAGTGGAAAAAAACAATAGACTTACCCTCATACACTAAAAGATACTTTATCAAGATGTGCTTGTTTGCAAATGTCTGTCTAAATAAAAAAAAAAACCCAACCAGACAGACAGACAGACAATATGACTTAAGCTCATAAGCAGGAATCATGGATGAGCCAAAGCAAAGTCCAGAGGTCACAAAGACCCCCACCCTTGGAAGGGGGGGGGGCAGTCTGAGACAGAGGAAAACACGCTGACACAAAGCTTGGCATACAGACATGGCAGTTCCCCCCCCCCAAAGAAATGGGGAGAGGGAAAAAGACCTGCAATGTGGCAGGATCCCTCCCCCGAGCAAATGGAGAGGGGGAAAAAGACCTGCAATCTGGCAAAGACACTCCAACCAAGAAGTGATTATGCATATTTATCAGATAGAAAGTATAAGACAGGGGGGCAAAGAAGAAGTGAGCGAGACCCGAAAAAGCGAAGGACCCCCTGAGGGGGAACCCTGAGAAAAACCCTGAAACCAGAGAAGGGACCCCTGAAAGAAAGGAAAGGGGAACCCGAAGCAGACCAGCAGCCCTGCTATTGAGGAGGGAGATGACGAGGTGTGGCCAAGAGACTGGGGCGGGAGACCAAGCAGAGGAGAAACCCTGCTCAGAGGAGGAGAGTAACACGGAGTCTGAGATGGTGAGGGGCGAGTGCAAGCCCAGATAACTCGGCAAGTACCTGAGCTAGACGCTAGTCTCTTTCCAGGATTGCCTGCCTGCGCTGCCAATACCAGAGCTAGAAGCAAGTTTTCTTCTGGGACCTCCTCCCGCTCTGCCAGTACCAAGCCCAGGGAAGAAGCCTCTTCCCTGCCCACCTTCTGCAGACCTCCAGCCAGCGTCTGCTTCAGAGATAAAACAGAGAGATATTGCCTGAAGCTGGAACCAGGGGTAAGTAAGTTAGCCACAAGTATTAATATATTAAGCAGGCTAAGGTTTATGGCATGTTGTTTCCACCCATGAAACCGAACTTTCTTTAGGGAATACTGGTGCTTAGTGACCAGGATGTTAGAGACAGGTGCTTAGTGGCCAGGATGTTAGAGACAGGTGCTTAGTGGCCAGGATGTTAGAGACAGGTGCTTAGTGGCCAGGATGTTAGAGACAGGTGCTTAGTGACCAGGATGTTAGAGACAGGAATTGTTTTTATTTTCTAAATGCAAAACCCTGCCAAATCTGACAAATAAAAGTCTAATTCGAGGAGAATACACTTTGTCTTTTCCTGATTTAAGATTGTGAAGTAAGGTGGAAGGGCAATTGGAAGTGTCCTGTAGCAGACAGGTCCCTGCACCCCTAAACTTGCTTACAGGTTTGGAAACCACTTTCTTAGGATCTTCAGATTTGTTCTCCTAAATTAATTTTCAGGTTCACAGGCCCTCCTTTGAGATTTTGCTAATTAAATTCAACAATCATTATGTGCCCACCACAATCCTCCCTGAATAATCCTGTAAAAAAACACATAATTGAACATCATACTTTTAAATATTTAATGAAATATATATACACATAATACATATATGCTTCAAAAATCATGTCACATTGTCTGCAGAACATTTTGTATGTAATTTGTAGAGACAGACTGCACAAAATGTCCCCCAAAATCCCTACATTTTTCAATTTAAAGAAATGCATACTACATTGGTTGAAAGTAATCTCCAAAATGGCTGGCTGGGTTGAACTGGAATATTTTCCATAGGAAAAGAATTCACATTATATTGTCACTCCAGTAACAGTGACACAAAATCCCTTCATTACCATGCACTTTGAGAAGTAACACAAAGTCACTCGGAACCTATATGGCAATTCTGCCATATCAAAACAACATTAACTCCCAAAACTCAAACAGCAACCCTATTTAAAAAAGCAACACTAAATAAATATTCCACTATGTCCTAAAACACTAATGCACCTTGTGGTGGGAAAACAGAATAAGACAGATTATAAATCCCTAGGCACAACCTACACTGTTAAAAAGACATTGCCTCACTCATGCAGAACAAAGACCCTCACCAAGTACAGAATACAGGATCACAAACTGGAAATAGAAATATGCAGACAAAAACTGAATTCTTCTTTGCTCTGCTATCCACTTCAGCTTTACTCTCATTTCCATTTTGTTCCCTGCAGACTAGGGGGGTGGTGTGGGGGATACAAGAGGAGATGAGGAGCTGGATTAGAGAGCAAAGGGCCCTTCTTTGCTTAGCACTATCTGCTGCAGACTTTCCTCCCCATCTTGTTCCTTGCAAGTTGCTTAGGAGGGGAGGGGCTAGAGCTGCCTGAGACTGGAGGCACTGGCCAATAGACTTGTCAGGGCAGAGCCCTCTATGTTCATGCAATGTGCCCCCTGTTATGCCCCATGGGTAAAAACAGCACTGTGATGATGTTCCTTCAGGCTTGATACCCAGAGCAGCCATTTTTCTTGCCCCTCCCCCTTTCAACAAGTGTCTTCCAAGAGCCAATTCCAGTACATCACAGCCATCAATAAAGGATTATCTCTATCCCTAACCTCCTTGAGAAGCATCCTGGAAAAAAGAGTCGTGTAGATTGATTTCTATATATTCCTCTCTCCTTATCTTTTATCCAGAGCCTTCTTCATCAGCTCAACTTATTTCTCACAATTGCACATATTTTTGCTATTTCCCTCAAGAGCATTATCTTTACTCTGTCCATCTGTCTTTAGGTTTTACAGATCCTCTTTAGGACAATTTCTTTTTCTCTCTTAAAATGTGACTATTATCCCTCCTTCAAGTTCAACCAATCCAATGCACTTTAAGGACATTTAGTATGTCTTTTTATTACAAATGATATGTCCATTTCAGAAGTTTACCAACCCTGTTGCTTTAAAGGAAAACATTTTTCAACACTGAAATGTTCTCTCTCCTTTTCATCTCCCTCTCTCTCCCACCTGCCTGTTTCCTCTTTGTATGCATTTCTTTCACATATCATCACTTAATTTAATTATTTATAGAGTATACACTGAGCTGTAGAAGTGAAAGGAGGCAAGAGTTAAAGCACTTTTCTTCCTAGCCATCTACATCTTCTCTTTCATTTCTTCCTTTCCCTCTCACTTTTCATAATTTCACATCTTTCTTTACTTTTTCTTCCTTTTCTTCTCCTTCTTCTCTCGCAGCTTTCCTTTCTCTTATCATTTCTACCTTCCCCATCACTCTCACGCTAATTCCTCATTTATCAACTTTTCCTTTCCATGTCTCTTTTACTCAGTTAACTTTTACCACTCCCTCATCGTCCTTTTCTGTTGTCTCTTTTGTTTTCTCCTTTTCGGACTTTTTCGAACGGCCTTGGATCTCATTTATCTATTTTGTATTGCCTGCTTTTTCGTCCCTTTTTACTTTTTTCTCTTTCCCCCTGTTTCTAGTCTTTTTTTTTTTTTACCACTTTTCTCTATCTGCCCTCTTTCTCCTTGTTCTCTACCTTGTGCTTAGGGGTAGAAAGAGTCATGCTGTTTATGCTAAAAAAAAAAACCAACCCGTCATCAACCTTTCTAATCTGAAGAAATCGTTTTCCCATTTGGCTTTATAAACCTATCAAGTGGTCATGAAAAATGAGCTGCTATACGGATCTCTCTTTTTTTTCTTTTTGTAACTAATATGACAAAGACTTTCAAAGAAATACTGCTAGTCATGTTTCTATGATCAAACCGCCTATAGCGGACTCATCGCCGCTGGCCCCCTCCCCCAAAGCCATTTGAATGATTGCAATGACAGTGTAGCAAAAAATCACTCCCCATGCAGAGACCCGGTGACGGGCGCCCAAGCAGAACCTGTTGTAGCGGTGCCCACAGGGCTCAGCCTGCTCGCTTTCGGTTCCCTGGCCTTTCCTGATTTCTCTCTCCCCTTCATTTTCTTCTCCCCCCCAGTCCCCACTTTCCCCCTCCCTCAGCAGCTCCCCGCACTGCTTTCCACCGCCCCTCCCCCCTCCCTTCCTCGCTCTCTCCCTCCGTCAGCCCCAGCCAGCGACGCGCGCATGCGCACTGCCCGCCTCGGCTGACACTTCTCCGCGCTGTCACCGTCACCGCCGCCACTTCCCCCCTCCCCTCCCCCCCACCGGCGCGAAAGCCTGCCCAGCGCCCGCCCCGGGGAGGCCGCCCCGCACCCACCGGCACTGCCAGAGCGGGAATGTCCGGCGAGCACCCGAGCGCGGGGACGGAGCGCGCCCCGGTAGCCCCCTCCAAGTGCCAGAGCCGCCCCCGGCCCTGCCCTCCCCGCTGAAGAGGCTCTCTCCGTGCGGCGGCGCAGGGGGAGGCGAGGTGCAGTGTTCGTCCCCGACCCCCTCCGAGCGCCGCCCGGCTCCCGCCATGTCCGCTCCCCTTGGGCCCCGGGGCGGCCCTGCTCCTCTGCCAGCCGCCGCCGCCGCCGCTGCCCAGCCGCCCCCGCCCGACGTGCCCGACCTGAGCCACCTCACCGAGGAGGAGCGCAAGATAATCCTGGCCGTCATGGACCGGCAGAAGAAGGAGGAGGAGAAGGAGCAGTCCGTGCTCAAGTAAGAAGCGGCCGCCGCCCGGGGGGAAGGGGTGGTGGTGAGGTGCTGACTCCCGCTGAGTGGGTGGAAAGGCCTTTCCTTTCCTTTGCAATGTCCTGAGTTCCCTCGGAGTGAAGCTCCCGGTGACCGGCGCCATATAGCCGGTATATATCCCCCCCCCCCCCATTCTCCGCTTCCCGTGACTGGGGAGGGGGGAGGAACCGGAGCCAGGAATCTAACATGGCTGCACAGCGGAGAGAGAAAGGGAAGAGGGAGACAGCGGACCTGGCGGGGAGTCTGCCCGTCTCTCCGGCTCAGTGAGGAGAGCGACGGCGGGCTCCGGTGCCCGGGCCTTACGCTTCCCTGCCGCCATCTTTCCGCTCTCCCCCCGCCCCCCCCCCCCCAAGCGCCGACCGACCGACGTGTGAGTGTCGGCCCCTCTCTCTCCTCGTTTTCCCGCCGGGACCCCGGGCGCCTCCCGGCCATAGGAAGGCCAAACGAGAGGGCTAGGCAGCTTCAGCACCAGGGAGCTGTCCGCACGGGGCTCGGGTGCCAAGGCTCAGGCACGCGTTCTCCTGTCCCTAACACTCCGCTCCTTTCAGCAACATTTCCAGGCAACGTAGATGCCGCTCATTTCAAGAGACGGTGGAAAAGGAAAAGCAAATAAATGTACAGATAAATCTTAGCATAGTCATTTGACCCCCGTAGAAGTTTCATCCCACAATACTTGGAAGGGTAAGGCTGCTTTCTGTTCAGATGGCAGCATGTGTTTGTGTTATACTCCTGTTTTATTACGGTATAGACCTTGTCTGTTTTATTAGTATAAGTAGGTTTAAAAAAATGACATTTTCTCTACCGAACTTCCTCCTAACATGATATTTCTGTTTTTAAAATACTTTTTTAAAATATTTTTTCAAATATTCCTGGAGAACAGGGGTAGACCTTTGTCACATATGTTTAGAACTCTCCTACTGAGAAATCTTTGTGAAATGCATCATGTCACTGCTAATCATAGTTAGGGTATTTTGCATTTTTTTTCATAACAGGCAACTAAACTAATTTGCTAATTTGGGGAAAAGACTAACATTGAGGAGTTCTGATAATATCAAAACATACAACACGGAATTTACAGTGTTTTCCCCTTTAAGTGGTACTCTACAAAGACCTCATGGAATTTTATATCTGCTTAGTTTACATTTTTTTTAATTAGTGTAAACATTGTACAGATTCTTACATTGGTCCTCATTAGGTAGGTTTGAAGGTCTTTTTTTCTGGGTATGTTGTTTTTATGATTCTTTGTGTGCTGCTTCTAGTCTGTCAAGTGAGTGATTGTGTTTGGAGGTTTGTGGCTATAATGACAATTGTCAGTACTTTGTTGAATTTCAGACTGAAATGTTCATCTTGAAATGGTTGCAGACCACTAGTCACGAATGGTTGATGATGGTGTGACATATTATATGTCTGATATCTAGGAAATGCTGGGGTTGATTTTCAGTCTTGTTTCTTTACAAGACTGAAACAATTTTGCAATATCCGTAAAGACTTGTAGAATTGTGCATTTTTATTAAGAATGGTTGTACTTTGTGTGGTTGAAGTACCTAGGCCTTTGGTGTTGCTTCTCAGAGTCACTCCTAAAGAGCACAAAAAATCCCATGTAAATGCTGTTTTTGTTGTTCTATTATAAAGATAAGATGTAATGGTAAAAATGCTTGGACAAGGGTTGTGCACTCTGATGAGCTAAAGCAACAGGCATTAATGGTTAACACATAAATGGTTGGCAATTCAGATTCTTCACAAATGAAAAAAAATGAAAGTATATATAGTTGAACCTTTATATTAGCAGCAGTGATTTCCTGATCTGAGATGTGTTGATCTTTAGTGCTTGATATCCTTATCCTGGACCTCTGACATCCAGGAAATTCCCTCCTTCTTAGACACTTTTTACTGCAGTACATTCAAATGTTGCCATAATGATTTTGGAAAGCGAACACGTATATTTGTTGAAGTGTCCTACATTTGCTAATATTTGGAATATATTTCATATGCTTGGTGTTTCTTGATGTTCATGATTATGTTCAGAAAGTATATAGCTTGCATTAGCATAATAGTGGTAGTTCCATTATAGTATAGTATAGTTCACCAATAGGTAGGTTAATATATTTTTCTTGTAAAAATCCTTTAGCTTCACTACAGTCCACAAATTCCACTAACATTTTATATTCATTATTTTATTGGCTAGACTATAGTGTTGTACATTTTATGAATCTAATACTAAGAAAGCATAATCTCATCATATACAAATTTAACTTTTCGCTGAAACTTTGTATGTTTTAAAATTCTGCATCCTCTCTGTGTCTGAAAACCCTGAACCACTGCCAGTTGGTTTCCAAGCAAGCTGTGTTCTTCCTACTAAGGCAAACAATAAATTGCCAACATTAAAATTAAAATGTACATCCTGGAGTGGAAAACATCCCTCTGACTAATTATCTAATCTCAGTTTTGCCCTGTATTGCGTAAATAGAATATGCAACTTCCGGTTTTCATGTATCTGTTTTATATTCTTTCATTCTTTTATGAATGAATGAGTATGCAATGACCTGTGTCTCTGCCACTTGTGATGGTGTGGACCAATAGAAATATGCAAAACAAGAAAACTGGCAGAGTGAATTTTTTTTTTATAGCTACATAGTTCTCTGCTAGCTTTTATACTGCAGCAGCAACAGCAACAGGAGGAAAGCCAGCAAGGGTCTGCTAGTCCAGTGCTTCTCACTCCAGTCTTTGAGGCCCAACCAGCCCATCAGGTTTTCAGGAAATCCAAAATAACTATGCATGAGACACAATATATTTGCACCCAGTATATGCAATTATATCTCATACATATTAATTATGGATATTCTGAAAACCAGACTAGCTGGGTGGGCCTCCAGAACCAGGTTAGAAATCACAGTATTATTCCATTTTCTCCTCTGCCTGCCTAATCATGATGGGAACCTTGAGCAAGAGCCTGTCCTTGGAAGTTGCACTGAAGTAAGATGATCCATTCTCCCCTGGTATTGGGCTGCCTGAGTTCTTTTATAGTAACAGATTGTAAACCATGATAGTGTTTGATGTATGATTGCTCTGTCTTCATATGAACAGGATCTGTTCCTCTATACAGTTAGATTTATTTATTTTAGCTTATTGTTCCAGCTTTTCATTACTTACTCATCCAGTATATGATATTCCCTATTTACTACAGGTTGGTAGGTTGCTACTCTGCTTTTAGATCATCACTTTATACGTTTGCATGACTAAAACACAGATACATTGCCCATTATTTATGAATCAAATACAAGTATTTGCATGAGTATTTGGGTGTTATGTAGTATTTCTGTTAAAATTTTCAATTCTTATTTTTAATGCAAAAGTCTCAATCTGCCATCACTAAGCTACATCTCGGGACATGGGGAATCATGAGTAGATGAGATCAGACAGACTTATTGGAAATTAGAGAAACACATTAACAAATTAACAATGATCTTTGTAATAGCTAGTAAAGAAAAAATATTATTCATATTTCCAGGAAGTTCACTATTTGCGATAATATTTAGTGTTGGCTATTCCTGAATGCTTTATTTCTTCCATGTTGTCACCACTGAATATATTTTATTGGTAGGGGGGCAGAATATGGGGACTCTTTAAAAGTTGCCTGTTAATAGTATAGACCTTTCATTTTCATAGAGAAAATACTGGCAGGATGGTCCCATTTCTTGTTGGGAGATCTAAGAATCTCTGTCTTATTATCCACTGAGGCCTGTGATGTAGAGCTGTCGTCAAGTATTGCTTTACTGAAACCTGGAAGGTATACTGTTCCCTGAAACATATTCTGCAGGCAAACCTGTAATTTATGTATAGTCTGCAGTGCCCAGCACTTCAGGAAATTTTACATTCCCACAAAGTCATGTCTATGCTCGGGACTTTTGATAGTATTATGTTTCTTGGAGTTAATTTCCCCTTCTGAATGCTAGAGCTGCCTCTGCCTCACAGGATCTAGAGATTCTTAAACATATCAATAATAATATTTATAGCTCTAATATTATCGCATGTGCCCTTCTATAATAATTTATGTCTGAAGCACGTTGTAAACAAGCTGATCAGATATTACTGCTGAAAGTTAATAACAATATTGCCAAAGTCTAGTTTCCAAAAACAGTCATATGAGTGATGACATTATTGAATATTTAAATACTAATGCAGAAAAAATAAATTATTATTAATTAAAATATTTTATACCATGTCCCTGACTTAAAAAAGGATTGGCTAAAACTATTTACAAGTTAAAATAAATAATACAAACACATAAAGCTAAGACAGTGAGAACCATCTCACTGACTTCAATAAACAACAAAACATTAACCCCTAACAAATAGAAAGGACTCAAAAAAACACATCCACTATACAACCTGTAACCCAGATCCCCAATACTTAAAAAACGTAGGTCCTATTATCATTCTCTCATAACCAATTAAGCCACACTCAAAAAAAGAGCAATGACCAAGCCACTCACCGCAAGGTACCCAATCATAAATTTGGGAAAAGTCATGTTTTCACTTTCTTTGAAAAGAAAAGGTAATTCATTTCCAATTGAAGCTCTGAAGGTAAAGAATTCCACAGTGTGGTAATGGAAACAGAAAAGGCCCTAGCTCTATATTGTTCTTGCCTCAACTCCCTCACTGAAGGAATCTTTAACAAAGCTGCCTGACTAGATCTAAAGGCTCTCATTGGTGCATGCCACCCAATTTTCTGGACCAGGTAATCTGGGCCTTTATTATGAAAGATTTTGAAATCTATAGTAATTTAAATTTTGCCCTGATCTTTATTTGAAGCCAGTGCAACTGCCACAGCAAAATATGGTGCTATCCACAGTACAAATAAAATAAATGAGAGTCTATAATTATTTTCCAAAATATAACATCAATAATAAACAAATGCCTAACCTCAATACACTCCACACATCACATTCATTCCCATTCATACATTAAAAAAATCCCATCACCACAAAAAGTAAAACCGCTGTCTTATAAATCATAGTGTCAAGAATAGGAATCAGATAAAAATAAAAAGCACAAGCAATGCAAAAATACATAAGAACAATGTAAATTATTACATAACAAAGATTAATGTACCATTTACAATGTTGCTGTTTGTTCATCACTGGTAAAAACTAACCACATTCAAATATTTTGTGCTAATCTGTGGTAATTTATGTTTGTAGAAGATTCTGGGATGGAGTAGTCATTTATTGGTGAGTGTTCACCTGGGCCATTGAAAGAATTGGTTATGAGGTGGTCGCAGGTCAGTTGATTGCTGCAATTTTTTTTTCTAGTTTCTTTTTGTTTTTTACTTCTTTTTGTTTAAAATATTGTTGAGGGGATATAAGATATTTATGTTTCATTTCCAATATGTTTCTTGTAGAATTTTTATTCCCTCTAATGAAGCTGTGATGGAGAAACGAGGGCCCCTTGTAGGGTATTCATAAATAAATAAATAAATAAATAAATATAAGAAAGAAATCTAATCAATTGTGGAAGACATTCATTCATTAGTGGGAATTGTGAGTGGAACATAGTGGCCCGTATCCAGCATGTTGAAGGAGATGCATTGGAGCATCAGTGATTGGGGACATTTGAACATCAGTGATTGGGGACATGTTGTTTTGTTCTCGTTTAGAGATTATGGTGATATTTTGACCATTGAGAAATATTAGTTTTATATTCTAGACAATATGGAGTGTATTTACACATTATAGGAGATAAATGACACTTTGTGAAGAATTAGGTAACCTTATGTCATGTCCCTAACAATAAATAAGGTACATACTCATTCATATGGACCATACAGATAGTATAGGATTGTTGATTGGTATGTCATGTTCTGAAAGTACCATCTTTTTTTGTTTACACTACAATAAGTGTGCAAGGATATGGTCTACATCAGAGCTTTCCAAACTTTTCATGTTGGTGACACACTTTTTAGACAAACATAATTTCACGACACGGTAATTCAGTCTACTAGTAAACCAGAGGTTAAAGGTTAAATGAACGAAACATATTTCAACAATTTATGTATGTTTCCTTAAATATATACATAAATAAAATGTTTCACGACACAACCTATCTCATGAAAACCTTAAATTTATATTAAAAATATATATTCCAAGATTCATGTTATTGTTATAATTTATGAGAAACAATAATAAAACAAATTGTCTGTCCCCCACACACTCATCTCTCTCCTCCCCCCAGCACATGTCTGGCCCCCACACACTCATATCTCTCCCCCTCAAGCACATGTCTGTCCCCCCAGCACGTTTGCCCCTCACTCACTCATCTCTCTCCCCCCAGCACATATCTGGCCCCCACACTCATGTACCTCGTCTTTTTGATTGTTGCCAGTTAAGTGCTTCACTCCCTTCCATGATCACCAGACACTGCTGCTTGCAGTCAGTACTCCTCATGGCCAGGCCTCATTGGCAGCAGCAGCCAATGCAAGGATGGCTGGGCTCGTTCCACCCACCAAGCCCCCCCAAAAAACGCGATTGACAGCAAAAATCACCCAATAATAAGCAACCCATAAACTGAAAAAAAAAAGTGAATCTCTAGAAAAAAAAAAAGCCCAAACTCGCATCAGAGTTGACCGGGCTTGCGCGACACACCTGCACACTGCAGGCGACACACTAACGTGTCCCGACACACAGTTTGGAAAGCTCTGGTCTACATGATAGACATGAAAGAATGTGGTTAGGTTTTACCATTGATGTACAAACAGCAACATTGAAAATGGTACATAAAAGTTTGTTATGTAATAATTTACATGTGGTATTTTTGGATTGCTTGTGCATTGTCTGAAGCTATGATGTATAAGAGAAATGTTTTTTTTTGTGGTGATGGGATGTTTTTAATGTATGAATGGGAATGAATGTGATGTGTGGAGTGTATTGAGGTTAGGCATTTGTTTATTACTGATGTTATATTTTTGAAAATACATATAGACTTTCATTTATTTTATTAGTGATTTGCGTAGTGTCTGAGAGTCATGTGTAATTTCACCCATATTAAGTTTACCTTTTAGGCTATCCACAGTACAACAGTTTACTTCACTTTGCTAGCATAATAGTTCAGTTTTGTAGAAAAATATGACTTTTGCAATTTGCTTTAACTATTAACATTTCTGTTTGGTAGTAAAAATTCATTGTCTGCCACTATTAAAGCTACTATTTCAAATTACTTTATTAGAATTATCAGCGTGATCTCTCTATATGAAGTGGTAATATCTTACATATTCTCATCACATGCATGTCACTTCAGTATAAAAAATATTTTAATAATATTTGTGCATGCCTGTAATTATGTTTGCTTTAAAAAACCCACATCAGCTACAACAGACTAGAGCAGTGATATTCACTCCCAGTCTCGCGGGCCACCAACCGGGCAGGTTTCCAGGATATTCCTAAAGAATATTCATGAGATAAATTTGCATGCACCTGCCTCCATTGTATGCACATTTATTTCATAGTAACATAGTAATGATGGCAGAAAAGGACAAGATGGTCCATCCAGTCTGCTCCGCAATCTTCTTATGGTAGTATCTGCTGAGCTGTGCAAGTTACCCCAGTATTTCTCTTAAGGATAGTAATTGCCGCTCTGTGCAGTTATCCCCAGTCTTTATGTTAATCCATAAAAATGTACTAACCTGTTGGCGGTCCTCGAAGGCTGAGAGTGAACAGTACTGTACTAGAGTACATCATAGTAACATAGTAATGATGGCAGAAAAAACAAAATAGTCCATCCAGTCTATCCAGCAAGTTTCTTATGGTAGTAACTGCTGTTCCGTGCAGGATACTCCCATGTTTCTGTTAAGGGTAGTAACTGCCTCTCCGTGCAGTTTAAGGCTAGTAGTATTAACAATCAAAATCAAACAACTTTCAAACCCTTAACAAAATTACTGCTAGCAATATTTTTACAGGGTGAGCAGCCTTCTTGATAATTCATACAATGCTTTTGGACTTGGCTGTAGAAGCAGTCCTGCACTTTTCCCTAATATCTGCTTATCAGTACTGTGGACTGTAAAGTTCAGTGCCCACTGCTGGCTGTCTTCTGAATCCAATTCATCTTCCCCCTCCCACCATCAAAGCGGAGAGTGATGCTGCAGTTGTGTCAAAATCATGTAAGCTAATTGGTTAATGGTAGTAATCCCCATGCCTTCTATTATAGGTAGTAGCTTCTGCTCCATGCTGGTTATGCTTCCATGCACCCTTTTCTAAATTTCCAACTCTAGCCTCTAGGGATCCACAGTATTTACTCCCATGCCTATTTGAATTTGTTTACTGTTTTTGTCTTCACAACTTTTTCTGGAAGGGCATTCCAGGCATCCACCTTCTTCATGAAGAAATAATTCATGTTGTTGGTTCTGAGTGGTCCCCCCTGAAGTTTCATGTTATGACTCCTAGTTCTACTGTTTACTTTCCAACAGAAAAGGTTTGAGGAACATGCATCATTAAAATCATTCAGGTATCTGAAGGTCTGTATCCTTTGCCGTAAGTTGAAATTCTGTCCAAAAATCATATTTCCATAACAATTGTACATGCAAGTGGTGAGGTAACACTATCTGTAACATGTGGGAAACTGTTAATAAAATACTTCTCCTAGCTTGTTATTGCATAGTGCTGCTAAACAATGCTTGGCTTGCATTATTCTAATCCAAACAGCCTCTTGCCTTCAGTGATTTTACTATATCTTCCTGGTAGCTTACTATTGTTAGAAATTGGGTGTCATTTTGGAGAAGGGGAGCCTATTCCAAGCGGATGGGCTCTACCTTAACTGGAATGGAATCGGGCTGCTGGTGCTAACCATTAAAAAGGAGATAGAACAGTTTTTTAAAACTAGAACTTGAGGGAAAACTGACAGTTGCTGAGCAACGCATGTTTCAGAGGAAGGTATCTTCAAAGGATACTAACGTAATAGGGGAGTTAGGGCATCCCAATAGAGAGGCTCTACTAAAAGCAAATATAGCCCATGAGCCTATAAGTAAAAAACTGATTTACTTAAAAGATTCCAAATTATTCTTGTCAACTGCTAAGAAAGTTGATTATAAAAATAAAAAATGTACCTTTCAATGTCTGTACGCTAATGCCAGAAGTCTAAAAAGTAAAATGGGAGAGTTAGAATATATAGCACTGAAAGAAGAGGTACTTTTAATTGGCATCTCAGAGACTAGGTGGAAGGAGGATAACCAATGAGACAGTGCTATGCCAGAGTACAAATTATATCGTAATGATAGGGTAGATCAACTTGATGGGAGGGTGGTGCTTATGTTAGGAATTATATAGAGTCCAACAGGATAAAGATCCTGCAGGAGGCTAAGGGGTAGATTTTCAAAAAACGCGAATAGGCGTACTTTTGCTGGCGCATCAGACGCAAGTAGAAATCGGAGCGGCCTCGGAGGGAATCCTCTAACGCCCTCCCCTCACCTTCCCCTCCCTTCCTCTACCTAACACACCCGCCCGGCCCTGTCTACACCCCCCCTTACCTTTCTCCGGGGATTTACGCCTCCCGGAGGGAGAAGTAAATCCCCGCGCGCCAGCGGGCCTGTTGCGCGCCGGGACGCGACCTGGGGGCGGGTACGGAGGGCGCGGCCACGCCCCCGTACCGCCCCGGGCTGTAGCCACGCCCCCGCACCCGCCCCCAAAACGCTGCCGACACGCCCCCTAAACGCCGCGACGACCGGGCACGCCCCCGACACGCCCCCGACACGCCCCCCTTGGAGAACCCCGGGACTTACGCGAGTCCCGGGCTCTGCGCGCGCCGGTAGGCCTATGTAAAATAGGCTCACCGGCGCGCAGGGCCCTGCTCGCCTAAATCCGCCCGGTTTTGGGCGGATTTAGGCGAGCAGGGCTCTGAAAATCCGCCCCTAAATGAATAGTAGAATCTTTAAGGGTGGAAATTCCTTGTGTAATTTGGCCTGGCCAAAATGAACAGATGGATGATGAAATGCTAATCGAAATTAGGAAAGCTAATACATTTGGCAGCACAGTAATAATGGGAGATTTTAATATTGATTTGTTAAATATTGCATCAGGGAGGTAAAGTTTCTAGATGAAATAAATGACTGCTTCATGCAGCAGCTAGTCCGGGAACCAACAAGAAGGGGAGTCATTTTAGGCCTAATTCTTAATAGAATTCCAATTTTTGTGTGAGAGGTAAAAGTGGCTGCTTAGCAGCAGTGATCATAATGTGATCAGATTTGAGTTAATGACTTCAGGAAGACGATTAAGTAAATATACTGTTCTAGCATTTGACAATCAAAAGGGACAATTTGATAACATGAAGAAAATAGAAAAAAACTAAAAGGTGCAGCTACAGAGGTAAAGATTTTACATCAGGTGTGGACATTGTTTAAAAATACCATCATGGAAGCCCAGATCAAATGTATTCCATGCATTAGAAAAGGTGGAAGGAAGGTCAATTGACTGCCAGCATGGTTTAAATGAGGTGCAAAATGAACTTATTTCAAAATTGGAGAAGGGATCCAACTGAAGAAAATAGGAAAAAGGCAATGGAAGTTAGATGTAAAACATTGATACGGGAGGCAAAAAGAGAATTTTAAAATAAGTTAGCTGTAGAGGCAAAAACTAATAATTAAACCTTTCTAAAATATGTCTGAAACAGGAAGCCTGTGAGAGAGTTGATTGGATCGTTAGACGATAGAGGAGTTAAAGGGGTATTTAAGGAAGAAAAGGTCATAGCGTAAAGACTATGTGTATACTGAAGAGGATTTTGGGGAGATTGATGATTTGGAAGAACTGAAGCAAATCACGGTGAACCTGGATGATGTAATAGGGCGGAATGACAAACTAAAGAGTAGCAAATCACCTGGACCAGATGGTATGCACTCCAAAATTCTGAAAGAACTAAAAAATGAAATTGCAGATCTATTAATAGTAATTTATAACCTATCATTAAAATCATCTATTGTGAAGACAAGCTGTGAAGGATTTCAAAGGAGCATGAGATAATCACTGTGGATCCCTAAAGGCTAGAGGATGGGAATAAATAAAAAAGCTTATCCGGCACGGAGCGGCAGTTACTACCTTGGAAAGCTTGCTGGGCAGACTAGATGGACCATTTTGGTCTTTTCTGCCATCATTACTATGTTACTATGTTACCTGAAGATTCAAGGGTGGCCAATGAGACACCAATCTTTAAAAAGGGTTCCAGGGGTGATCCAGGAAATTATAGACCAATGAAGCTGACTTCCGTTCTGGGAAAAATCATAGAAATTATTCTAAAGAATAAAATCGCAGAACATATAGAAAGGAATGGTTTAATGGAACACAGCCAGCATGAATTTACACACGGAAGTCTTGCCTCACCACTTTGCTACAATGTTTTGAAGAGGTTAATAAATGTGGATAATGGTGATCCTGTTGATATATTGTATTTGGATTTTCAGAAGATGTTTGACAAAAGCCCCATGAGAGGTTTCTAAGAAAATAAAAAGTCATGGGATAGGAGGCAATGTCCTATTGTGGACTGAAAACTGGTCAAAAGCTAGGAAGCATATAGTAGGATTAAATGGTCAGATTTCTCAGTGGAGAAAAGTATAAACAGTGGAGTACTGGGATGGTGTTTTTTAATATATTTATAAATGATCTGGAAAAGGGAATGACAAATGAGATGATCAAATTTGCAGATGACACACAATTATTCTTAGTAGTGAAACCACAAGGGGATTGTGAGAAACTGCAGGAAAACCTTGCAAGTCTGGGAGACTGGGCATCCAAATGGCAAATGAAATTTTATGTGGATAAGTGGAAAGTGATGCACATAGGGAAAGATATCCCCACACTGTAGTAACATGATGTTAGGTTTTATATCAGGAATTAAAACCCAGGAAAAGGATCTGAGGGTCATTGTGGACAATACTTTGAAATCCTCGGCTCAGTCTGCTGTGGCGGACAAAAAAAGCAAACAGAATGTTAGAAATAATTAGGAAAGGAATGGAGAATAAAGCGGAGAACCTCTGTATCGCTCCATGGTGATACCACACCTAGAGTACTGTGTGCAAGTCTGTTTACCACATCTGAAAAAAGATATTCTGAAATGGAGAAGGTACAGAGAAGGGCGACCAAAATGATAAAGGGGATGGAACAGCTCCCCTATGAGGAAAGACTAAAGAAGTTAGAACTCATCAACTTGGAGAAGAAATAGCTGAGGCGGGGATACGATAGAGATCTATAAAATCATGAGTGGTATAAAACAGGTAAATGTGAATTGGTTATTTACCCTTTCAAAAAAATACAAAAACTAGAGGACACTCCATGAAGTTAGTATCACTTTTAAAATAAATCAGAGAAAATATTTTTTCTCTCAAAACACAGTAATTGGAAAACTGGTAATTGGTTTGGCGCACGTGCCTTTTAATATCCTCCCACTTACATGCACTTGCATGCACAGGCACAAGTCTGTTTAAAATTGCATGCACATGTTTGCATGGTCAGGCTATTTCATAACATGCGCATATATAAATGCTTAGGTTATAAGACAGCCACATCCCTGGGTGCGGGCCGATGATCGTGCGCACATGCCACCTGTGTCCCTGTTTAAAAGTTACTGTCCCTGTGCTTTGTCCTGGTTGCCTGGCATGTTGAGTTTTGCAGCTTGTGCAGTTGTGTGAATAGGCTTATCCATATTCTATAGTTTTAACGTTTCTGCAGGTCAGATCCGTCATCTCACAGGCACACAAGCCTGTTTGCCAGGATAGTGGCCACATTCCTTTCTCTTAGGTTTCTTCTGTGCCCCCACCTTAACTTCGTAGTTAGCTGTTATAATATCACCAGCCGAGGCTCAGAGAGCAAGATGGCCGCCGACTGAGGCTGACGTGCAGGAGGTGCTCTCCGTTCCGAATTTCTAATTATCTTATTTCCTTTGCTTTTGCTGCGGAATATGACTCATACCAAGTGGAAGGCTAAGGTAAGGGAGACTTCAACATCATCTCCCTTACTGGAGACATCACATCCACGGATCTCCACTTTCTTCTCGTCGACATCTGGGATGACGCCGGAGGAGAGGGCCGCTGTAGAAGCCGACTCAGAGCGGGAGTCGGCCCTGCTGGATGAAGTAATATTGTTAAGCCTCAGCACTCCAAGCACTCCCTCTCTGCCTCAACATTTGAATTTAGCAAAATCCAGAGAAGAGGAAGGTACGTCTGAAACCACTATCGGTAAATTATTGGAAAAGAATGTGAGTTTTGTTCAGACGAGGCCTACTCTCCCCATGACACCTGGGGACTCTGGTAAATTTATCAGAGCATTTTCGGAGGGGCTGAGAAGTGGAATCCAGGCTGTGGGGGGAAAAACAGAGCCCAGGCCTGTGGTGAGTTTAATTTCAGTGCCGAAACCAGCAGAGATTACTTTAGATTCTCTTTGGACTGCAATTAAATCACTGGAAACAGCTATTGCAAATTTAACTCAAATAACTTTGGAATCTTATCAGCGTTTCTCAAATATAGAAAGTTCTTTATCTATAAATAACACTAAGTTGGAAACACTGGAAACTCGGACGGCAAATCTAGAAGCATGGCAACAAAAATTTGCAAGAACGGATATAATAAAAGAGAAAAAATTGGAAACTATTGAAAACTCTTTAAAATACCTAAACCTTAGAGTTCTCAATTTTCCACAGATGAAAATGATATCCCCACAGGTTATGCTTAAGGAATATTTAACTCAGATTTTGAAAATGCCTCAGCAAGCATTACCTGTAATTTCCAAAGCCTATCACTTTCCTTCAAAAATCTAATTTGGACACTGTTGCTGGAAACAACCAAGTGGAGGTATCTTTAAATCTGACTGAAATAATAGAGACCACGCTAGAAACCGTGACATCCTCAAGATCGACACTACATGTGTCTTTTTCATTCCCATCAGACCAGGGTGCAGTCCTACGTTTATTCCTGCGACATCGAGTGGCAACTTTTCACGGAGAAAAAATCTGGATGTACGCGGACTTGGCTAGAACAACTCAAGAAAGGAGAAAGAAATTCCTTGCAATGAAACCAGAAGTGGAAACTATAGGGGCTAAATCTTTACTTAAATTTCCTTGTAAATGTGAAATTTTGTACCTAAATCATAAGTATGTCTTCTTTAAAGTTTCCCAACTCCGGGTGTTCCTGGATTCACAGCAATGGGCTAGGAGATTAGAATGTTAACCAGATGTAGCCTCTTTATTACAATGATATATAGGTTCCTAGTGTTTCTTTCAACCACTTATTTGCATTTACTCTCCCCATATTTCTTGATTATATGGATAAAAGCTTTATGTCATTATTATAATAATTCATTGTGACATTTACAATGTATCTGTATTCTATAAAGATTTGTAGTATCTTTGAACATTCTATAAATAAAAAATTAAAAAATATATATGTCACCAGCCAAGAATGGAGCTATCAGAGCCATAAGCTGGAATTCTTTTTGTTAGTGATCAGTTTATGACTTAATTCAGTAGATGAAGGGCAGATCTTTTTTTTATTTTAATTTAAAAGTATACATAAACTTCCTCTAGTGTAGTGTATCCCTTGCCTTATGCAGCCTGATTTCTGGCATGGCATGACTTATGTAACCTACACTATAGTGAAATCTACACCCTGGAAGATCACTTGCTTATTTGTATGCTGGGTATCTTTTTCATTTTTTCATTTTGTCAGCAATATGCATGAGAAAATATATCACAAATAAAAAGAACCTGGACATACATGTCAGGTTTTCCTTGTTTTGGGGGTCATTTTGTTTAGGGTGTGTGCTCTCTCTGGTAAATCAGCTGAAACTTGAAGTGCTAAGTTTCTGGTTGATCTTGGGTTAGCCTGCAGGAAAGAAATGAAAATGAGTTCATCAGTTCCTCTGTCTCCCAATATTCAGTCTCGGCAGAGAGGTTTGTTGTTTTACCTTTGTGAAAACAGAGGCTAGAAAACCTCTATTCATGCTGTGAGGTAGAACATGGTCAGGGTAAATGCAGAAGTTTTACTTATCCAATATAAGGAAACTTGAGGGATAATAAAAAGCTAAGTGGAGGGTAGGAAATACAGAGGGGTTTTGTAATTGTGTCCCTTTCATAATGCATAGGGCCTGGATAGTGCGAAAGCCAGACCTGATTGGAATCCCTGCATTTAGGGGTAGATTTTAAGACCTGCGTGCGCACGTCCATGTGCACGCGCTACCCGGCGCTCCCACATGGACGCGCATGTTATAAAATCGGGGGCTGGCACGCGCAAGGTGGTGCACAATTGTGCCGAGCCCGCGCTGAGCCGCGCAGCCTTCCCCCATTCCCTCCCCCCACCTCACCTTCCCTTCCCCTACCTCCCTTTACCCTTCCCCCCTACCTTTTTGCAGAATTTTCTTTTATTTGAAAACTTACTTCAGCCCTGAGGCTGAAGTAAGTTGCGCGCGCCAGCTGACTGCCGGCGAGTGATCCCCGGCACAGCGGCAAATGGCTTCTGGTCCCGCCTCGCCCCTTTTTGCAATCCCTGGGACTTACACGTGTCCCAGGGCTTTACGCGTGTCGCTGGGCCTTTTGAAAATAGGCCCGGTGTGCCTGACCTTTTGAAAATCTGCCCCATAATGGGGGTAAAACCAGGAATGGCTCAGCCTGCACCTAATGACCTGGAGCCATTTGGTAACTCTATTAGATGCCGCTTGTCTTTCTGTGTGATTAAGGGTTTGGATTAAAGCTTATTCAGATCTTACTTGCGTCTTCACCATGCAAATGATTCACTGATTTGGACCTGCAGTTATTGGAGTTTTGATAGCCAAAGTGGAGGGCCTCCACAATTTTACCTCTAGACGTAATTGACTTGATGATAGAAAACAAATCTGAGATATATGACACTATACTAGCAGCTTTCATCCCAGCTTGTGACTTTTTCTTTTGCAGACCAGCAGTGAAGGCATCAGATCTCAGTGAGCATGCTCAAGGGTCAGCAGGCAAATCAGCAGGGGCAGGCTAACTAACTGATAGAAAAGCTATGTTTGAACCTGCAGACATAGCCCCAGCTTCTGAAGGGAAGACGCTGTATAAAAATGAGACATTGCTCCTGCTCTTTTATTCTCAGCTCATGTTGACTTACTTTCAGGCCGATACAGAAAACCCAACGGGAGAGCCGGCGAGTGCCCGCTCTCCCGACTCGCGCCCAGGCCACTCTCCTGGGCGCACGATTCAGAAAAAAAAAATTCAAATGAGGGCCTGTGGTAAAAGGAGTCGCTAGGGACACTAGCGCGTCCCTAGCGACTCCTTTTTGATAGAAGCGGCAGCTGTCAGTGGGTTTGACAGTCGACGCTCAATTTTACCGGCGTCGGTTCTCGAACCTGCTGACAGCCACGGGTTCGGAAAACGGACGCCGGCAAAATTGAGTGTCCGTCTTCCAACCCGCAGACTTTTGGGGCCTCCGACTTAATATCGCTATGATATTAAGTCTGAGGGTGTACAGAAAAGCAGTTTTTTCTGTTTTTATTTTCACTTTCCCGGTGCTGGCTGAAATTAACTCCTGCCTATGGCAGGCATTCATTTCTGAAAGTAAAATGTGCGGCTTGGCTGCACATTTTACTTTCTGTATCGCGCGGGAATAACTAATAGGCCCATCAGCATGCATTTACATGTTGCGAGCGCTATTAGTTTCGGGGGGGGGGGGGGGGGGGTTGGATGCATGTTTTCCACGCGCTATTACCCCTTACTGTATAAGGGGTAAAAATAGCGCGTGGAAAACGCACATCCAACCGGGGGCTAACAGTGCGCTCCGCTGTACTGTATACTTTACTGTATCGGCCTGTTTATTAGTTAACATTCTTTAACTGAGTACTCACTAACTGAACAGAGAAACCGAATCAAAGGTCAGGATGTATGATTTTCTGGAGCTCATGACATCAGACAATTGACAGACAATGAGTCTCCTATTATCTGATGACATCAGCTCTAGAAAGAACACATTCTGAGTCTCAGATTCCAGTCTTGTTGAGCAATCCATACTGTAAAAAGTGAATTTTAATAGAAAAGTGAGCTGATTTGAGCTCAAGGTCATGGAAGAATGTTAAAGCTGCTATTTTATTTATTTTAAGAAAACTGATAATAGAAGATCATTGGCCTATTGGTAGTCTTCAGTGGGGCATTTAAACTGATCCTAGGTCTGATTTGGGTATAGTACCTAAAAAAAATGTGAATTCATTTCCAAACAGAGAAAATGGCACCATTTTTTGTACAGTAAAAGGCCAACACCATTATAAGGAATGGCATCGGTGGGGCAGAAGTGATTGGGGATTTTTTCTGTCCACAGAGGGGTTCTCAGTTTCAGTTTTATGTTAAGGGATCTGTGGGGGAGGCGGAAAGAGTCTGCGGGGGCCTGCAGCAGGTGGGTGAAAGCCCAAAGGAGCTTTTAAAAATGGCATCTGGATTTTAAATAGCAGCTACCAGCGACGTGGAACAAAAGGAAAATGAACAACATTCATTCATTTTTCTTTCATTTTGTTTTGAAAATGAAACAAAATAAAACAAGAAATGTTGCTGATATTTCCTGTTTCATTTCAAATGATAGCACATCCTTATTCTTGTCTTTAGATCTGAAATCTGGATATTTTCAGTTAGGGATGAAACTGGAAAATATGAAGAACATGGTAGTTACCACCCTGTTTGGACTTCTTGAATGGACTAGAAAGTCATTTGGATTTTGTAAAGTTCCAACCAATTTTCAAAGGCTCATGGAGACTATGGGGGGTCATTTTCAATAGCTTTCGCATGCGAAAAGTCCCTTTTCGCGTGCGATAGGGTGATCGGGGCGGAGTCGGCCCCGGAAGAGGAGGAGTCGGGGCGGCACCGGGGCCGATGCTGCGGAGACATCACTGGCGGCAAAAAGGTAAAGACCCTTATTGCCGCCAGTTTTGCGCTGAATACCGGCAGCCAGCGCACCGCAGGCCCGCCCCCCGCCTTGCCCCCCCGCCCCCTGTTAGCATCGGATTCTCTAAGGTCTGCGACCTTAGAAAATCCAGGCCTATGTTAGGAGAACACATATTCAAGATCCTCTTTCTTTATCTGATTTAATTTCTCATATTTTCTATAAGTTTGGTCAACATAATTAACCATTTGGATAAGGTATTCCAAAACGTTGAACAAATGTGGCCTTAATGTCCTACCAATCTTTTAGAATGTTTTGAAAGTGTAAATAAACAGGTAAATAAAGGTGAGCTGGTTCATATAGTGTATTTGGATTTTCAGAAGGCATTTGACAAAGTCCCTCATTAGAAACTCCTTTGGAAATTACAAAGTCATGGGGTAGGAGGCAGAGTACAATTGTGGATTGCTAACTGGTTAAAAGGCTGGAATTAGAAGGTAGGAGTAAATGGTCAGTTTTCAAAACAGAGAAAGGTCATTAGTGGAGTACCACAGGGATCAGTACTGGGACTTGTGCTGTTTAACATATTTACAAATGATCTGGAAAAGGGAATGATGAATGAGGTAATCAAATTTAGAGATGTTACAAAATTATTCAAAGTTGTTTGTGGATTGTGAGGAAATGCAGAAAGATGTTGTGCGATTATAAAACTGAATGGCAGATGAAATTTAATGTGGAAAAGTGCAAAGTGAAATTTAATGTGGAAAAGTGCAAAGCACATAGGGAAAAATAATCCCAACTACAGGTTGCTGGATTCTGTATTAGGAGTCATCCGCTAGGAAAAAGACCTTGGAGTCATGGAGACAATATGTCTGCTCAGTGCATGACGTCAGTCTAAAAAAGCTAATTTGTAAAGAAATGGAGAATAAAACAGAAAATATATTGCCTCTATAACAAGCCATGGTGCAATCACACCTTGAGTATTATGTGCAGCTCTGGTTGCCTCATCTCAAGAAAGACAGAAAAGGATAAAAGGGATGTAACATCTCCCTTATCATAATAAGAGGCTAGGTAGGCTAGGGCTCTTCAGCTTGGAAAAGAGATGGCTGAAAGAGGACATGCTAAAAGTTTATAAAATCATGAGTGGGGTGGAACAGGTAAATAAAGGATGTTTGTTTCCTCTTTCAAATAATAGTAAAACAAGGGGACACTCCATGAAACTAACAACCAGCAGATTTAAAACAGATTGTAGAAGGAACTTTTTCACTCAGCACACTCTCAAGCTGTGGAATCTGTTGCCCGAGGACGTGATTAAGATGACTAGCCCAGCGAGGATTAAAAGAGGTTTGGACAAATATTTGGAGGAAAAGTCCATAACACTTTATTAGCCAGGTAGACTAAAGATAGCTATTGCTATCCCTGGGAGTGAGTAAGAGGAATTAAACTACTTTACGAGATCTGTCAGGTACTTGTGACCTGGATTGGCGATTGTCAGAGACAAAATGTTAGGCTTGATAGACCGTGGTCTGACCCAGTGTGGCAATTTTTATATTTTCTTTTCTAATGAAGTGCAAGTTATTTTGTGAAGAACTGTGATTCTTAGGTTATATTGTCTCTGAAAGAGGAGTAGCTGTGGATGCAGAGAAAATATTGGTATTAGATAAGTGGAAAATCCCATCAATTCTGACAGAACCAGGCTGTTGCCTGGGTTTTGCCAGGTTTTACAGTAGCTTTATCCCGAGCTGTGTCCAGATTGCTTCTCAACTAAACAGTTTAGCATGTAAACCTAGGAAAAATGCAAAACCTGTTTATTTTGTGTGGACAATGGAGTGCCAAATACCTTTGAACTTTTAAAGTCAAATTAAGTACTGCACTTGTTCTTTCTTTTCCAATTTTTCAAATACTGTTTATACTCAACAATAAACACTAGCTATAGAGCATTGGGAGCCATCTTCAGTCACATACAAAATGGTGAGGAATGAGTCACAGCAAATGTGATCAGGAGACTGTGTGAATCAGAAAAAAATGTTAAGAAGTACAGTGCCTTCAAATTGGAATTATTGGCTCTCATGTGAGTAGTGACTGAAAAATGTAGAGAATATTTAGTATAACAGAAATTTAAAGTTAGAACTGATCTTAATCTCCTAAAATATCCGGGAACACTGATAATACAATCAGTTGAACAAAGATGGTTGGTAGAATTGTCTGAACTCATATCATCTCAGAAGTGAGACGATATTTCTTTCTGAAAGAAAAACATGAAAAATGTATTGTCACAAAAAGCACAAGTTAATGTAATTAGTTATAATTCTAGATCTAAATTATTCCATATCGAAGAATTGTTGTGTCAGGATTAAACAAATGATAAAGTAGTAGGAAAAGTAATCACCCTACAGAATGCTAGCACTTCAAATATTGTAGAGTGATCTGGTGAATACAAGAAACTATGAAAACAACATTAATGTTTGACATTTAAAAACAAAGTGTTGTTAAGAAAAAGTTGCAGATACCAGAGGTAATCAAGAAGTGCATCAGTTTGTTGTACCAGAAGCATTGCAAAGAGAAAGTTTTGTATTAAATTATACAAAGGTTGGACCCTTTGGTGTGGAAAATTTGCTAAAAAACCTTACAGGCATTACTATTGGACAAGTTTGGTAATGGATATAACAAATCATATCTAGGCATCATAGTGGATAATACATTGAAATCGTCAGCTCAGTGTGCTGCGACAGTCAAAAAAGCAAACAGAATATTAGGAATTATTAGGAAGGGAATGGTGAATAAAACAGAAAATGTCATAATGCCTCTATATCGCTCCATGGTGAGACCGCATCTTGAATACTGTGTACAATTCTGGTCATCGCATCCCAAAAAAGATATAGCTGCAATGGAGAAGGTACAGAGAAGGGCTACCAAAATGATAAAGGTCATGGAACAGCTCCCCTATGAGGAAAAACTAAAGAGGTTAGGACTGTTCAGCTTGGAGAAGAGAGGACTGAGGGGGCATATGATAGAGGTGTTTAAAATCATGAGAGATCTAGAATGGGTAGATGTGAATCGGTTATTTACTCTTTCGGATAATAGAAGGACTAGGGGGCACTGCATGAAGTTAGCATGTGGCACATTTAAAACTAATTGGAGAAAGTTCTTTTTCACTCAGCGCACAATTAAACTCTGGAATTTGTTGCCAGAGGATGCGGTTAGTGCAGTTAGTATAGCTGGGTTTAAAAAAGGTCTGGATAAGTTATTGGAGAAATCCATTACCTGCTATTAATCAAGTTGACTTAGAAAATAGCCACTGCTATTACTAGCATCAGTAGCATGGGATAGACTTAGTTTTTGGGTATTTGCCAGGTACTTGTAGCCTGGATTGGCCACTGTTGGAGACAGGATGCTGGGCTTGATGGACCCTTGGTCTGACCCAGTATTGCATGTTCTTATGTTCTTTGTGGAAGATGTTTTTCTAAAAGAAAAAGCTTTTTCGCATTGCTTTGAGGTGAATTACCCTTTAGCTATTGTGTCATTGAACTATACCATCCTAGAAATGGATGGGCATGGCTATTAAAATATTCTAATCATCACAGACATGTTTGCTAGATATACACCAGCCATACCTACACAAAATCAAACAAACAACAGTTAAAATGTTAGTTCAAAATTGGATTTTGCACTTTGGATATGCTTCAATAATATACATGGGTCAAAATAGAAATTTTGATTCATTAATAGTCAGAGTTATGTCAGTTTTATGGCATTCATAAAACTAGAAAAACCTTCTTTCATCCAGAAGGAAATGGCTGGTGTGAACGATCAGACTGAACGATGCAAGAAATGTTAAAAACTGAAGGCAGATAAAAACAGAAAATAGTCTGAATATTTACAGAGTTGGTTCAGGTTTACAACAATTCAATGGGTTGTACACCTTTATGTCTGTTATTCAGAAGAGATGCTTGCCTTTGATGAATAACACCATCAAAAGACGAGAAACAAGGGATTGTAACATTGGATGAATGAGTATTATAACATAAGAGACAACTGCAGGAAGCTTGTCAAGTTGCAGTATGAGATTTGGCCAAATGAGGAATAATTAGTAAAAGACTATACAAGAGAAAAACAGGTGTCACATTGATCAGAGTTGGTGACTGGGTATTGCTAAGAACAAACAAGGGCAGCATAAAATAAAAGACATATGGGGAAAATCTCATAAGTGGTGCAACTTTTTGAACCACTGAATACAAAATTTAGAATTTGGTCAAAAGATGGAGAGTAAAGTAATGCATAGAAATACAATAAGATTGATTCCTTTGTCATCAATATAAATTAGTTCTGACAAAAGTAATGAGATCACAGATAACATTCTGATTCTTAATGAAGAAAAGCCATCTGCTGAAGGATCTGATATGGTCTGGTTGCTATTACATGAAAGGCCCCACTCAGTTGAATAAGACAGTGATAGAAGAAGGAAATGCCAATTTAAAACAGAGAAGAAAGCACACCCAGTAAATTGAAAAGTGATTCAGAAAACAAGTTAAATAGGGCATCAGGGAAAATAAAATTTCATTCTTTCCTTGTAGAACATTATTTTCTAGGATAGAATTTATACATGAAAACCCCTAATGAAGTTGGCTACATTGTATCGTCCTTTGGGATGAGAGCTAAGATGGCAGATGATGAAATTTTGATTTTTGTAATGTTTTCTTGAGTTAACAAATATTCAAGAGAATTACTTTCCTTGCTATATACATTTCCAAATCATAGAAATGCTCAGTTTGGTCAGAAGAATTTGTTAGAAATTTTTTAATAGCTTTGATGTTTAAGTAGTAAATGTATTGTAAGATATACGTCAACAGGCCATTTCCTTCATATATTTCAAAAGAATCAAAATTTCGGAAACAAGTCCCATTACATAGTGTTTATATATTCACAATTTATAGACCTTCATAACATCCTGCAGTCTCTTTGAGCATCTCTGCTCTTTGTTAAGCCGCTTGTGGGATCATCTTTAATCATAGGTCTTGAGTTCACCCGTATTCAAATTATTTTGGGGGTTTTTTTTTTTCAGGCAGTTTTTCATTTAAATAAAATATACCATACGGTATTAGAGCATTTTGTCATTCGATTTTTTAGAATAATAATTCAAGATACTTCCCTTCCAGGGATAGCAGAGTCCAGTTCATAGAGGGTACAGCCCTTCCGAGTAGCAGAGTACAGTTTGACGTGACCACGTTTCGCATCCAAAGCTGCCTCAGGAACTTCTCTGACTGTGTGTCATTTCTTCATTACTGGATGGGATGTCTGCAGTTACACTTTAATTCCTTAGAGCCGCGATCGTGTATATTGGGTCGTCGTGGCTCTAAGGAATTAAAGTGTAACCGCAGACATCCCATCCAGTAATGAAGAAATGACACACAGTCAGAGAAGTTCCTGAGGCAGCTTTGGATGTGAAACGTGGTCACGTCGAACTGTACTCTGCTACTCGGAAGGGCTGTACCCTCTATGAACTGGACTCTGCTATCCCTGGAAGGGAAGTATCTTAATTATTATTCTAAAAAATCGAATGACAAAAATGCTCTAATACCGTATGGTATATTTTATTTAAATGAAAAACTGCCTGAAAAAACAAAAAAACAAAATAATTTGAATACGGGTGAACTCAAGACCTATGATTAAAGATGATCCCACAAGCGGCTTAACAAAGAGCAGAGATGCTCAAAGAGACCGCGGGATGTTATGAAGGTCTATAAATTGTGTATATATAAACACTATGTAATGGGACTTGTTTCCGAAATTTTGATTCTTTTGAAATATATGAAGGAAATGGCTTGTTGACGTATATCTTACAATACTTTGCAACATTCATCGATATTGAAAAAGTAAGAGTAATTTATAATAGAAGTACTAAATGTGTCATGAAGAAAAGTTGTTGATATCAATACTAAGGGAATGATGTTAATGAAAATTGACTAAAGTAGGGCCAAGAAGCAAAATTTGGCTTATAGGCATAAGATGATTTTAGAATGTATGGAAATAATTTGAGGGCCCCTTTTTCTAAGGCATGCTTAGGAAGACTAACTTGAGGAGCAATAAGAAACAAAATGGCCCAGGTTGCTACTAACCAAAGTGTTTGTTGCACTAGTATGTGTTCAGGATTTTTCCTGGGTATCAGCTCCCTATTGTTAAGTTTAAAAATGAGTTTATTTTTATGATCAGAGGTAGTTTACTTTTATTTTGTGATTTAGAATGGTATTGATGGGATGGAGGGTGAATGTTGAGGGCAATATTCAGCAAAATGGAGAAAAGAGTGACAAGATAACACATAATAAAAGTTTTATTTTTGCCTGAAGGGTAGCAGTAGAGTAGGAGGTGTTGGCAGATGTGGTCCTGTTGGAAAAGGAGAAAGGGCTGTGAAAAGATGCCCTGATATTTTCTTTTGTTTGCATTTTTGTTGTTTCTTCTGTGGCCCAACACTGAGAGGGGCCTGTGGCAGAAAGGATAAGCAGAGCTAGCAGTGGGGTGAAGAGGCGGCAGGAGTTGCTGCAGGAAGCATCAGATTGGTCAGAGAAGGTGTCGGGGAATAACCTCCTATGCACCTGCCACTGAGAATTGACAGTCCAGGGAGGATGGCGAGTGACAACATTGACGGCAACAAATCTGAAAATGGAAATTGATGATAGCACTACTGAAGCTGTTGCTGAAGGAAGGAAAGAGAGAAACAGAAAACGGCAGGGAGCATCTGGCTCAGTTCCCATTGTTGTGTATGAAATCACATCAGGGTTGCTGACGGTGATACAGTGAATTTGCTCCCAATGGAAACAAGCAGAGTTAAAGGTTCCGGGCAAAGGAAACACCTTTTTAGGGGACACAAAATTAGCGCCGACACTGAAGTAGACAGAAACACTTTGGCAAAGCCGCTGCAGCATTTGCTTTAAAAGTTAGAAATTACTCACAAAATAAGTCTGAATACAAACTAAAAAGGGATTGTAACAGGGAGCTGTCCTCAGTGCTGAAATCTTGTTTGTATGACTGAATGAATGGTCTGTCTGTTTAAGTAAGAAAGTTAACAGAAATTTGATTTTAAAAATTAACAAAGACTTTCAGAGAAAGGTAAGGAAATAGAAATAAAAAAAACAGGAGAACAGATGAGTGAAATACAGTGAGTAGAATCACAGAAATTATAATAGATCTGGTCTAATTATTAACAAAAAGTAAGAGATGTGCTCTGAAAGAATTAAAAACTTCTGTAAATGAACTTGCCTTTGAGGAACCGCCTCCCTGAGCAAAAACTGTTTTAAAATTATACTGGACAAAATTGGAATCCTCCAAGACAGTGGCTTTCAGTGACATGATGGGCTGCATACTGCTAATCTATGCAGGAGCTGTCGGTGTCATACAATGCTGACATACAGCCAGGGACAGCCTGGGAGGCTGAGGAAAGTTTAGAAACCCTAAAGATAAAAATAAAATCAGTTTTGGCTCTATCAGTAAAGGGAGGGAAAATTCTGAGAGAGAATGGCTGTTCTGAGTCCTAATAAAAAGAAAGTGATTTATTAAACTAATGAGATATCTACCTGGACAGAATTATAATTTGAAATAGCAACTAATATGTAGCTATATAAGCACATATGTACTGCAATCACTTTATTTTTGGCATTAGCTAGTTACCCAGAACAATAAGGTATGCAGTTGATAGAGGTAGTACATAGATAGATTGTGGAAGAAACTTCCGAAATAGTGTAGTTAGATTTTTCTTTTTGATTTGTTGAAGTTTTGAACTAGCTCCTCCAGAGAATAAGATCCAAGAATTCCAGGGAAGGAATTCTAGGGGACCTGTGAAAAAGAAGACAGTAAGGCACTCATCACACCAAGCTATAAGAAGAGGATTAATGGGAATAATTTACACTTAAAGGTGAATTTTAAAAGCCCAACATGTGCCAAAAGTAGGGCATGCACGATTATGTTGGGCCCGCGCTCACTGAGTGGATTGTAAAAGCCGGCTGGATACATGCGTACTTGCTGTGGCACACATAAATAAAAAGTTCAAAAAAGGAGTGGGGCATGGGTGTGGACTGGGCAGGGCATGAGCATTCCTGGATGCAAACTTGAAATTTGCACGTAAATACTTATGTGCACTGATGAGCGCCAGGGTCCCCTGCCACATAACTTTACTTCTGCTATAGATGATGTGTAAGTTGTAAAACAAAAAATTCTAGGCAGTTCAGCAGGGTTTTAAAGATCAGGGCTAACAGGGGAGAAGGGAGATTATTAAACTAGGGAGGTTTGGAAGTCCTATCCCTTACTTGGGCAAACTGGGACTAAACTGGGAAAACTAGTAATGGCATTGGCATGTGTGTCTTTTAAAATCCCCTCACTTATGCAGTAGAAGTGGCATTTGCATGCATAGGCATGCATCCACTTAAAATTGTGCTCAGATGTGCATGCGGTCAAGCTATTTTATACTTGTGCATGTTATAAAAAGGCCATGTCCCTAGGTGCAGGCCGACGAATGCGTGCACATGTGCGCCCACGTGCCGGTTTGAAAGTTACCGTCGTAAGAAATATAAATTTCTGGCAAGAAACAAACACATTTTTTTTTAGAATTACACATTTTGTAACTTCACAATATATAATAAAAAAAGAGATTAAAGCCCTGATTTTGAAAGGCCTGCGTGCAAAAAAACAGGGTTTATGTGTGTGACTGGGCCTTGCGCGCACTGGGCCAGATTTAAAAACTTAGGCGCGGGCGTAGATTTGTGTGCGCAACTGGCGCGCACAAATCTACACCCGATTTTATAACATGCGCGCAGCCACTTCCCCCCACCTTCCCCTCCCTTCCCCTATCTAACCCACCCCCAGCCCTAACTAAATCCCCCCCCCCCACTTTTGTTGCAGAAGTTATGCCTGCCTGAGGCAGGTGTAACTTGCGCGTGCCGGCCGGCTGCCGGTGCGCCATCCCCCGGCACAGGCCACTGTGCCGGAGGACTCGGGACCGCCCCAGGACCGCCCTCAGACCACCGCCATGCCCATGGCCCTGCCCCCAGCCTGCCACCACGCCCCTGGTCCCTGCCCCCGGCCCGCCCATTTTTGAAAGCCCCGGGACATATGCACGTCCCGGAGCTTGTGCGTGCCACCGAGCCTATGCAAAATAGGCTCGGCGCGCGCAGGGGTAGGTTTTTGGGGGTTACGCGCATATCTTTCGTGCATAACCCTTTGAAAATCTACCCCACTGCGTGCATTTTAAAATGGGCCCGGCCAAGTGCATAAACCCCGCTATACGCACAAGCGCTGGGCCTCTCCAAGGGGGCAGGCTAGGTGCAGGATCTGGGCAGGATGGGATGGAGGCTGATCAGGATAGTGGCTATGGAAACTACTTCTGCTCGGGAGAAGCAGTAAGTAGAACAATAAAAAAATTTCAGTTAGGTAGGTAGGGGTAAGGGATCAGGGACTTAATTGTAGTGGATTGGAAGGGAACTGGGGGAGGCCCAATAGCATCGCCGCGCGTATTACTTGAAAATTTGTCCCCCTTGTGTGTGCCACCCACTCATGCATGCGTGGACTTTAAAATATGGCATGCATGTCTATGTGGCCATCCAATTTTATAACATGCGCGCGCGGCCATGTGCGTGTGCCGGGAACTGTACGCACATACGCTGCGCGCTTCTTTGAAAATCAACCCCTAAGTTAAATAAAATTTGATATACTGCTATTGATAACAAATTCACAGTGATTACATTCAATAGTGTAAATCATCATCACAGAAACAATATAATATAAAACCTTCAATGATAAATTCAGATATAAGATACACATTAAAAAGAGCAGCAATATCCTGTTCCCCTGATGTAATTTTATTTATTAATCCCATTGGCCCACAGAAGCTTTTTCCCTAACCGCAAACTCATAACTAAACACAAATCAGAAAACATAAATAAAATAAAAACAGTACATTGTTCCAAATACTCAGCAAATATATAACCTAAAAGATGTGAGAAAACCTAACAACAGATGACCTAGGCCTACTTCCTCAGGATAGACCCTATCATTTTAGTTTAAAAATGTAATTAAAAAGCCATGTCTGAATTCATTTTTTGAATATCCCATAATTTGCTTCCTTGAGATCATTCCATAAGAATGGGGATAGGAAAATGTACTGTATCACGTCCCCTCAAGCGCAATATCTGATAGCGGAGATACCTTTAGTAGTTCCTGTTGAGAACAAAAGAGTGCTGTCACTGCCTTATAGGGAACCAGCAAAGTGGCCAAATATTGTGGCAAGCCTCTGTACAGAACTTTAAATGTAAAGTTTAAGCTCTTAAATTAAATTCTAACCCACACTCGGGCCAATTCAGTATGGTGCACTCACCCAAGCGCACCTTTAGCCTCGGTTTGGCCGCGCTATTTTTCGACATGCTATTTTTACCCCTTATACAATAAGGCGTAATAGTGCGTCGAAAACGCACTGTCAACCCCCCCTCGAAACTTATAATGCCTGCAACATGCAAATGCATGTTGATGGGCCTATTAGTTATTCCTGCATGACACAGAAAGTAAATGGGCGGATTTTAAATGCCCTGCTCGCGTAAATCTGCCCAGATTTATGCGAGCAGGGCCCTCACGCGCCGGCGCGCCTATTTTGCATAGGCCGCCGGGGCGCGCAGAGCCCCGGGACGCGCGTAAGTCCTGGGGTTTTTTTAAGGGGGCATGTCGGGGGCGGGGCCGAATGACGAGGTGTTTCGGGGGCGGGACATGGCGTTTTGGGGGTGGGACTGGGGCGTGGCGCCAGCCCGGGGGCGTGGTCAAGGCCTCCGGACCAGCCCTCGGGTTGGATGACGGCGCGCCAGCAGTCCGCTAGCGCGCGTAGATTTATGTCTGCTTCTAGCAGGCGTAAATCGAGGGACAAAGATAAGGGGGGGGTTTAGATAGGGCCGGGGGGGTGGGTTAGCTAGGGGAAGGGAGGGGAAGGTGAGGGGAGGGCGAAAGAAAGTTCCCTCCGAGGCCGCTCCGATTTCGGAGCGGCCTCGGAGGGAACGGAGGCAGGCTGCGTGGCTCGGCGCGCGCAGGCTGCCCAAAATCAGCAGCCTTGCGTGAGCCGATCCAGGATTTTATAAGATACGTCGGGGGAGAACGCCAGTGCAATTTGGAGCCCTCCTACAGGTAACAGATGGTTTTCATTACTGATGAAATTTGGTTTGATAAAGTGAGATTATTATTTAATTTCAGTCCTAGTACAGTAACCACCTCTTTCAGAAGAATATCAATACCATCCATTTTAGGGGTTGATTTTGAAAATAGAATTCTCTTATCCATATCACTTCTGAATTTTGGGGGGTGATTTCAGCTTAAAGGCACCAAAAAAAAAAGAAAGTGTGTACTTACCTAGATTTGCACTGTTCTAGCAGAAATAAAAAAAAATATTAATAAAAAATTTGAGTTTTGTTAAGTAAAAGAGTTTTATGTGTTAAAAGTAATCTTAGGGAGGGTAATTTTCAGCTCTGTGCGTAAATCAGTACATACACGTATAAGAATGTGCACATAAAGTTAAGCCTGTATTTTATAAACTGTGCAGCAGAAGCTGCACAGTTTATAAAATACCATTTATCTCTGCCCTGAAAATACATGCATATGTTTGAGTATGTGCACATTTTTTTTTATTTCAGGGAGCTACATACTTTCTATACCACATACTTTTCTATACCTATTTTATAAAAGTACATGCACATATTTTGCATACAAAATAATTGCAGCGTGTATTGTAACGTGTATTTATCATAATTTATGGAGCTAACGTGTGCACATACTTTCTTATGAAAATACTTTTAGTTATCAGTTCACTGACACCTCCACCAGTTCACCCATACTTCCATCAGTTCACCTAGACCAGGGGTGGGCAATTAATTTTCCCATGGGGCCGCATGAGAAATTGGGATGGTTTTAGAGGGCCGGACTAATATAATTAACTCAGTTCTCAATAGCCCTACTTATGAAAAGACAGCAGTTTACCACCAATGCATGTCCTCTGAGAAAACACAACAAATAAGACTGATAAAACTCTTACATGCTAGTAAAGTATCTCATCTCGGTAACAGACACAGAACCGACCTAACATACTCCCAGGATCTGTAGTAATGCACATAAACTAATCCGCACACAGTTACACCTGTATTATGGAATACACTCAAACAGGAGCAACCCTATCTATGAAAAGGCAACACTACAAATATTAAATCAGGTCCTAAAAACCAATACACCTCTTATTAGGAAAACAGAACTAGCAAGCACTATAGATCCCCACACAGAAATAATTGTAAAACTATACTAATAAGCAGAATAAATGTTTCAAAACAGCTATGAACAGAATAACATCCAACAATTAAAAACTCATAAAAACTATTAAACATTCTCCAAACACCAATAAAATATTTCAAAAAAGCAGACATCACACAATTAAAATGGCAGTCAAGAAAAATAAACTTAAAGCCACCGCTCCCTCGCTCCCTCGCTCCCCGATTGGCGGGGAGCGAGGGAGCGGAGAATGAACTGCTGCCGGCCAATCGGGGAGCGAGGGAGCTGCCGGCCAATCGGGGAGCGAGGGAGCGGAGAATGAACTGCTGCCTTCCCTCTGCAAGGGAAGGCAGCGTGCCTCATTCCCCGTCTGCTCTCAGCAGTGGGCGGGCTGGATTCAGACCGTAGGCGGGCCGGATTCAGCCTGCGGGCCGCCCCTTGCCCAGGTCTGACCTAGACCCTCCATCAATTCACCTTGACTTCCTACAATTTACATAACCTAGACCTCCTAACCAAAAAGTGCAGACAAAAGACAAGTATGATTTCATTTCTGAAATATTGGGTGTAAAAGCATGCATGTAAGTTGTGTGTAGGTTGCTTAAACTCCCCCCCCCCAAAGTTCTGCAAAATGGTAAGTACATACCCACTTCTGACCTTCTGAAGATTAGCTTATCACACACAACGACTACATACTATTAATATTGGAAAGTTGTTCACGTTTCCTTTTTTCAGTACTGTTTTTCCCAGTTTAATTTTTAATAAAGAAAATGTAATTTCCTTTATATTTTGTATCTGTTGATTTTATTATTCATTGATTTTCTGAATTCATTTATTTTCCCTAATAGATTTTTATTTTCTTTAGTATCAGCCTCTTACCCCTACCTCTGTGGTGATCATTTATATTATTTATTATCATAGTCAGAGAGGAGGTGTCTTATCTTAAAGCTTTCCCAGCCTGCAGGGAAAGCTAAGAGCAAACTGTAATATCAATATTTATTTAAGGCACTGTGTAAGCAGGAAACCTGAACACAGTTGATCCACAATGTGGATGGAGATCATATATACAACAGAATTTTTAAAACAAGACCAAAATGATGCCAACACTTAGAGTTGACGGGTGTAATTTTCACAGCATTTTTTAGCATAAAATCCATTTTTATGTGCATAAGTGGCTTTTCTATATCAAAACAGCACTAACTGCCAGCATTCAAACAGCAAGAACTCCCTATGAAAAAGCAGCATTGCAAATATTACACCCTCTATTAGGAAAACAGAACAAGCCAAGCTACTGTAGATCCCTACATAAACTACACTTTAGCGGAATACCTTACCTCAGTCACACATTGAGAACATAGACAGTCCTTCAAAAACAGAAGAGAACATAAAATATAAATAGACATATACAGGCAAACATTGTACAGAAAAGAGCAGCCTGCCAAATTCTATAAGCAATGCAACAATGGAAAAAAAGAAACATTACCATTCCTATAAAAAATGTAATCAAGAAATATGAATGTCATCAATAGTAGTAAAACCAAACCAATAATAAGTATAATTGAAAACAGCTAACGAATAGAATTATATCCAATAATTATAGAAACATAGAAACATAGAAAATGACTGCAGAAATAGACCAATCAGCCCATGTAGCCTGCCCAGCAAGCTTCCACACTTATTTTCCCATACTTATCTGTTTCATCAACCTTGTTGGTAACTGTTTGATTCAAATTTCCTGCCATCTCCTTTCATTGATGCAGAGAGCAATGTTGGAGTTGCATCAAATGTGAGCATAAGGTTTATGGTTAAGGGTAGTAATTGCCGCATCCAGCAAGTTACCCTGATGCTTGTTTGCCCAGACTGCACAGATTGAAGCTTTGTTGGATGTTGTCTGAATGTAAATCCTTTTTCCTTATTTCCCCCTACTGTTGAAGCAGAGAGCAACGCTGTATATGCTTTCAAAGTGATGTATTAGGCTTACTTGGTTTAGGGTACTAACCGCCGTAATAAGCAAGCTACCCCCACACTTATTTGTTTACCCAGATTGTGAAGTTCAGTCCTTTTTGGTTGTTGTCTGAATGCAAATCCTGTTTTCCACATTTCCCCCTGCCATAGAAGCAGACAGCAATTTTTGGGTTGCATTAACCGTGCGAAGGCTTTTTGAGTAAGGGTAGTACTTTTTGGTTGTTATCTGAATGCATATCCTCTATTCCACATTTCTTCTTGCCGTTGAAGCAGAGAGCAATGTTGGGGTTGCATTAACCGTGCAAAGGCTTTTTGAGTAAGGGTGGTAATCCAAGGTAATAGCCAACATTCCAGCAAGCCACCCCCATGGCTCTACTCTTCATTCCCATCCTCTAGCCTTTATGGATCCACAGTGTTTATCCCATGCCCCTTTGAAATCCTTCACAGTTTTAGTCTTCACAACTTCCTCCGGAAGGGCATTCCAGGCATCCACCACCCTCTCTTTAAAGAAATACTTCCTGACATTGGTTCTGAGTCTTCCTCCCTGGAGCTTCAAATCGTGACCTCTAGTTCTACTGGTTTTTTTCCAGTGTAAAAGTTTTTTTGTTGACCATGGATCATTAAAACCTTTCAAGTATCTGAAAGTCTGTATCATATCACCCCTGCTCCTCCTCTCCTCCAGGGTGTACATATTTAGGTTCTTCAATCTCTCCTCATAAGTCATTTTATGAAGACCATCCACCTTTTTGGTCACCCTTCTCTGGACCGCCTTTATCCTGTCTTTGTCCCTTTGGGGATACGGTCTCCAGAACTGAACACAGTACTCCAGGTGGGGCCTCACCAAGGCCCTGTACAAGGGGATCATCACTTCCATTCTCCTACTAGATATTCCTCTCTCTATGCAGCCCAGCATTCTTCTGGCTTTAGCTATCGCCTTGTCATATTGTTTCCCCGACTTCAGATCGTTAGACACTATCACCCAAAGGTCTCTCTCCTGCTCTGTGCACATCAGTCCTTCACCCCCCATCGAATACAGTTCTTTCGGAGTTCCACACCCCATATGCATGACTCTGCACTTCTTAGCATTGAATCTCAGCTGCCATATCTTCGACCACTCTTCCAGCTTCCTTATATCCCATCTCATTCTCTCCACTCCTTCCGGCGTGTCCACTCTGTTGCAGATCTTAGTATCATCCGCAAAAAGACAAACCTTACCTTCTATCCCGTCCGCAATGTCTCTCACAAATATATTGAACAGGACTGGTCCCAACACCGATCCTTGTGGCACTCCACTTAACACCACTTTCTCTTCAGAGTAAGTTCCATTTACCGTCACACATTGTCTTCTATCCGTCAACCAGTTTGCAAACCAGGCCACCATTTTGGCACCCACTCCTAAGTTTCTCATTATAAAAACTCATATAAACCTTTTTGGAACACCATTAATATAATTCAAAATAGACACATCAAATAACACCTAATAATTAAAACTAATAAGGATTTTTAAAAAATTACTGTTTTCCATACCTGGAAACATTTGATTTTCAGATGCCCTGAGATTGTCATGGATTAGCAGGCAGATTGGCAGGGGGGCTATTCCATATAAACTATCTCCACATACATGGATAAGCGCTCTTGGTCTCTCCCTCTCTCTCTCTCTCTCACACACACACACACACACACACACACACACACACACACACACACACCACACACATATGCTCTCCTTCACATACACATATGCTTTCTGTCTCACACACACACTCACACACACATATACACACACGCTGCAGTGACCTGTGATAGCTGTTCAGCTTTTATCCTGTAGTATGTACTGGTAAATTTGGTACACAAAGGGGTACATTTTAAAACATAGCGAGCGCACGTACTTTTGTTCGCACAGCAGGCGCAAACAAAAGTATGCCGGATTTTATAAGATACGCGCATAGCCACGCGTATCTTATAAAATCCGGGGTCGGCGTGCGCAAGGGGGTACATATTTGTGCAACTTGTGTGCGCCGAGCCCTGCGAGCACTGCCCGTTCCCTCCGCCTCCCCCCACCTTCCCCCACCTTCCCCTCCCTTCCCCTACCTAACCCCCCCCCCCGGCCCTATCTAAACCCCCCCCCTACCTATGTCGCACAAGTTACGCCTGCTCGAAGCAGGCGTAACTTTGCAAGCGCCAGGCTGGCTGCCGTGCACCATGTTCCGGTCTGGGGGGTAGTACGGAGATCTCGGTCACACCCCCGGAACACCCCCGGGCCAAAACCACGCCCGCGGCACCGCCCCCGGATGACGCGCCGACCGCGTCACGCCCCCGGATGATGCGCCGACTGCGTCACGCCCCCTGACACGCCCACCCCAAGAAAGCCCCAGGACTCATGCGCATCCCGGGGCTTTGCGCGCGCCGGAAGCCTATGCAATATAGGCTCGGCGTGCGCAGGGGTGTTTTAAAAGGGTTACACGCGTACCTTATGCGTGTAACCCTTTTAAAATCCTGCCCAAATTGTCTTACTTGCCATTGAAAACAAAAATAAATTCAAATTTATAGCTGGCTCATACTGAGGAATGAATTTTCAAAAGTACATCTTCATATAAAATGCCATTTTTCATGCGGATATAGGCCTTATGTAAATTACAATAGGGGCTATAAATGTACTTTTATGCGTACTTAAAAGAGGCAGTCCCATGGATGGAGTCAGGGTGAGGAAACCTTTTTATGTGTATACTTTCTAAAATCAAAAGAATGTACATGTGAACATTTCTAAATGGTTCCAAGCAAGTGTAGATGTGCGCTTTTATGTTGCACAAAGTTTCATGTGTACCCAGTAATTTTCAAAGTGGACATATGTGTGTAAATACACTTTGAAAATTACAGTGAAGGCCCTAAATACAAGCACACTTCATCCCTAGGCATTATGTTGTAAAATAGGATTGTATATGTACAGCCACAAATTGGTCATCGTCAGAGGCTCCCTTTTCCTGTGGCAGATTTTTCAAGATTCTGTGGCAAGAGTTAGCAAATTCTATGGCAGATTTTTCAAAAGTCTGCATCAATTATGTGGCAAATTTGCATAATTTTGCATAAAGATTCATAACTCTGACTATGCAAAAAAATGTCAATTTTTTTTTATTGAAAACCATTCATGTTTATTTTTAAACAATATTTTAACTACATACAAACAAAAAATGTTTCAAGTAGAAAATCCACAATTTATCAAGTTAAGACTTACAAGATAGAAACATTTTACTGCGAAATGCCACTTTTGTTTTGAATTGAAATAGTGCAACCATCTTTTTTATATTTTATTGAGAAAGTCTTTATTGTCTTTATATTTTATTGAGAATGTATGCATGTATACTAAAAATGCCCTCAACATCAGCAGTTTGTCATGCTATTAATTACACCGAAAAAAAATTTGATCACAAATATTGGGCACATGGTAACAGAAAAAAAAAAAAGGCTTGAATAAACACAAGTTTGAAATACAATAGTGCCAGTCCTCAAGGCTTCTATAAATTGGTGTATGAATGCCTACATATGCAGATGCAGGTGCAAGAATATTTGTATAAAGATAAAATGTTTTAAAGAGGCATCACTCCATCCAGAAATTATATGAAAATCTTTGGTTCTATTTGAGGGATCAAACATTCTTTTTACTTTGTGCACACCATCATCAACAATAGAAGGAAAGGTGCTAGATTAGAAAGCAGAGTGCGTCATCTTTCATCTGCCACAGTTCAGCCGCACCCCTTCCCCCTCCCCCTGTTCTCTGCAGGTTGTTTATGAGGGGAGGTGCTGGACTGGAGCAGAGAGAGCTGAAATTGAAGGCAGGCACCCTTTAGCCTTTTTCAAAAGATTGAATTAGGAGGCGAAAAGCTTCAGGTATGTTGATTCTGTGGCAAGTTGTGAACTATGCGGCAACAAGCTAATTATGTGGTTTTTTCCTTTGCACAGTCATGGGAGGCAAGGGGCAGTTGGTCATAGTAACATACAGGCCGATACAGTAAGGGCGCATAAGAAAAAGTGCGGCAGTGCCGGGTGCCCGCTCGTTTGCTGTGCACACAGTTCGGATCACATACCGCTCGATACAGTATTTAAATGGCATGCAAATGAAAGCCATGTCCAAAGCACGTCCATCAAGCGTCCATGAAGCGCAATCCATTTTACTGTATAGAGCGCTATACAGCGCCTATACAGTATCCTGGGTGCGCTGGTACCAGGAAGTGGATGGTTCTCCTACGCTCGGGCATCGGGGATTGCCAGTCCTCTCTCCCCCCCTCCCAAAGCAAGGCACAGGGCGAAAATCGACTCGACATGTTATTAAAGCAAATAGAAATTGTAACAAAAGTAAACTTACTGCATGCTTCCAGCAGCCCCAGACATCTCTCCCCTCCTCCCGAGGCACCCACCGCGGCTCCCCTGCCTCCCGGGGGCAGCCAGCGGCGAAAGCGGCTTCCAGCAGCCCCGCCGGCGAAGGTGCATGAATGCACGTCCAATTTGGGCGCTCAAGCAGTGAAGGCGCATGAGCGCACGCCGTGACCTGCGCGCCCGGATGGACGTCCGAGGTCACGGCATGCACTCATGCGCCTTCGCTGCTTGAGTGCCCAAATTGGATGTGTTTTCATGCATCTCCCCTCCTCCCAAGGCGCCCACCACGGCTCCCCTGCCTCCCGGGGGCAGCCGGCGGCGAAAGCGGCTTCCAGCAGCCCCGCCAGCGAAGGTGCATGAACGCACATCCAATTTGGGTGCTCAAGCAGTGAAGGCGCATGAGCGCACGCCGTGACCTCGGACATCCATCTGGGCGCTCAGGTCACGGCGTGCGCTCATGCGCGTTCGCTGCTTGAGCACCCAAATTGGACGTGCATTCATGCACCTTCGCAGGCGGGGCTGCTGGAAGCCGCTTTCGCCGCTGGCTGCCCCCGGGAGGCAGGGGAGCCGCGGTGGGTGCCTCGGGAGGAGGGGAGAGATGTCTGGGGCTGCTGGAAGCATGCAGTAAGTTTACTTTTGTTACAATTTCTATTTGCTTTAATAACATGTCGAGTCGATTTTCGCCCTGTGCCTTGCTTTGGGAGGGGGGGAGAGAGGACTGGCAATCCCTGATGCCCGAGCATAGGAGAACCAGGCCCGAGCGTAGGAGAACCAGGCCACACCATCTTACTCGCTTGCTCCAACCCACCCACTTATTTGACCGGAGCCTGCCTATTGCTGTCACATCCCTCTAACGCCAGGGTCAGGGTAGGCGGTAAATTAGCGGGTTAAAGACGCAGCAAAACAGTTGGTTAAAAAGGCGATAATCGAGCTGCACGTTACTGTATGGAAGGGAATAGCTAATCCGATCATTTACATATCATATACATGCCGCGGGCGGAAAGGGATACGGGTCGATTTAAAGAAGCGGTAAAGATTGGTAAAAATGGATAGTGAATCGCGGGTTAGACTTACGCGGCCAAATTGTGGGTAGAAAGCAGGTTAGAAACAGGGTAACCGCGGCCGCGCTTTACTGTATCGGCCTGATAGTAAGATAGTTAATGATGGCAAATAAATACCAAACTGGCTCATTCAATCTCCCCTGCAGGATTTTTATGTACATTAACCCAAAGTAGTTCAAATTCCCACATGGAACCTAACTCTCACCTCACTGTGTGTCCTTTAGGTTTGCAACTGCCATTCTGTGCACAATGCTGCCATATCACTGCTGCCCTGGGTTGCCCAGTGCTTCATGAGAACATGAGAAATTGCCATGCTGGGTCAGACCAAGGGTCCATCAAGCCCAGCATCCTGTTTCCAACAGAGGCCAAACCAGGCCACAAGAACCTGGCAATTATTCAAACACTTAGAAGATCCCATGCTACTGATGCAATTACTATGCAGTGACTATTCCCTAAGTAAACTTGATTAATAGCCGTTAATGGACTTCGCCTCCAAGAACTTATCCAAACCATTTTGGAACCCAGCTACACTAACTGCACTAACCACATCCTCTGGCAACAAATTCTAGAGCTTTATTGAGTGAGTGAGCTTTATTGAGCGTTGAGTGAAAAATTTTTTTCTCCGATTAGTCTTAAATGTGCTAACTTCATGGAATGCCCCCTAGTCTTTCTATTATTCGAAAGTATAAATAACTGATTCACATCTACTCATTCAAGACCTCTTATGATCTTAAAGACCTCTATCATATCCCCCCTCAGCCGTCTCTTTCCAAGCTGAACAGCCCTAACCTCTTCAGCCTTTCCTCATAGGGGAGCTGTTCCATCCCCTTTATCATTTTGGTTGCCCTTCTCTGTACTTTCTCCATCGCAACTATATCTTTTTTGAGATGCGGCGACCAGAATTGTACACAGTATTGAAGGTGCGGTCTCACCATGGAGCGATATAGAGGCATTATTTCATTTTCCGTTTTATTAAGCATTCCCTTCCTAATAATTCCTAATATTTTGTTTGCTTTTTTGACTGCTGCAGCACACTGAGCCGACGATTTTAAAATATTATCAACTATGATGCCTAGATCTTTTTCCTGGGTGGTAGCTCCTAATATGGAACCTAACATCGTGTAATTACAGCAAGGGTTATTTTTCCCTATATGCAACACCTTGCACTTGTCCACATTAAATTTCATCTGCCATTTGGATGCCCAATCTTCCAGTGTCGCAAGGTCCTACTGTAATGTATCACAATCCGCTTGTAATTTAACCACTCTGAATAACTTTGTATCATCCGCAAATTTGATAACCTCACTCATCGTATTCCTTCCCAGGTCATTCTCTTGCCACTAAGATTGCTCTGTGTATTTCCCATGCTTTTTTGAAGTCTTATTGTTTTTGTCTTTACCACCTCTTCTGGCAGGGCATTCCAGTCATCCATCTGAGAAAAAAATGTCCTGACATTGATCCTAAATCTATCATCTTGGAGCTTCATATTGTGACTCCTAGTTCTACAGTTCCCTTTTTATTAAAAAAAAGTTGGCTTCTTGTACATTAAAACTTTTTAGGTATTTAAATGTCTGTATCATATTCTTCTGTCTCATCTGTCTTGTAGGGTCTACATATTAAGGTCTTTTAGTCTCATAGGGCTTTTGGTACAAATCCTGTACCATTTTCGTTGCCTTTCTCTGGACCCTGTCTAGCCTCTCTGTATCCTTTCTGAGATACAACATCCAGAACTGAACACAGTACTCCAGGTGAGTCTTCACCAATGACCTATAAGGAGGCATAGTAGTATTATTAACTTTCTTTTTCTTCTAGTTCTGCCTCTTCCTATACATTGAATAATTCTCCTGGCTCTGGTCAGGAGAATTATTGTGCCTTACCACACTGTTTTCTACCTTGAGATGATCTGATACTATCACACCTAGGTTCCTATCCTGGTCAGTGCACAACAGCTCTACACCACCTTCTATGTATTACTTCTGTTGTTTTCTGCATCTTAAGTGCGAGACTCTGCACTTGTTGGCATTCAGTCTTAACTGCCAAGTATTAGACCACTCCTCAAGCTTTCTTAGATCACTTTACATTCTGTCTGCTCCTTCAGGGGTGTCCACTATGTTGTAGATTTTATTGTCATCTGTAAAAAAGCAAACCTTTCCCTCTAACTCCTCTGCAATATTACTGTTAATAATATTGAACAGAACTGAGCTCTGAGGCATTCCACTAATCACTTTTCTATTGTTAGAGTGAATTCCATTTACTCTGTGATCTATCACGCAAACAGTTTCTAATTCAGGCAACTACCTTAGGACTCATCCCTGTTACACGTGCCGGCCGCCGCAGACCTGCGGCCCGGCCCCCTCACCTCTCTCAGACGAATCCAGCGCCTGGTTCCTCATCCCTGGCGGCAGTGGGCCGCTGGCTCCGTCCTCAGGCTGCCCCCAGTGCCTTAGTCTCAGCTGCTGATCCCAGTGCTCTGCGTCAGGCCTCTCCATGTGGCCCACTGAGAGACGCCGTCATCCAGTGCCGTGCCCCTCCCTAGGCGTGCGCGCATCATTGAGCCTTATGAAGGGCCCACGGCGGGAACTTGACCACGGCCCCGGATGATGACGTTAGCGGAGTCCCAGTACTTAAGGCAGGGCTCCGCTCCAAAGGATTGCCTTTGCAACAGGTCTCCTGCAACAGATCTCCACGCTGGTCGTGTACTCGTTGCCTCCTGGTGATTCTCTTTCGTTCCTGGTTCCTGATCCTCGCTGATTCCTGTTCCTGGTTTCCTCATTCCTGTGTTCCTGATTCCTAACCTCCTCTTGGATTGCCTTCTTGAATACGATCTCTGCTTTGCCTGACCACGCCGTTGACTCTCTCCAAGCCTGGACCTCTGCTTTGCCGACCACGCCGTTGACTCTATCCAAGCCCGAACCTCTGCATTGCCTGACTATGCTATTGATTCTCTCCTTGTCCAGACCTCAGCCTCGTCTTGCCACTGCTTCCTGATTGCCGCCTGCCCAGTCTATGTCCTGGACTTGGCCAATTCAGGCTTCGGCCTGTTCTTGCTTTGGCGCCCTCGTCTGACTTTGATTCTATTGAGAGTCAAGGCGTTGGCTTGGGCTTCGCCCTTGTGGGAGCAATCAGATTCACTCCTATAGGAACTGTCTCGATTCGTGGCCGTGTTCCGGTAGACTTTTGATGATCCAGGGCGGCATGCCGTGGCAAGCACTAATTTGCTACATCTTCGACAAGGCCAAAGAAGCCTATTTGATTATACGATTGAATTTTGGACCTTAGCCACAGAACTCGCCTGGCAGGAAGACTGCCTGTGAGCTATCTACCTGGATGGACTCTCCCCGCAGCTGAAGGATGAATTGGCAGCTCGGGAGCACCCTTCCTCTCTTGAAGACCTAATCGATCTAACTGACCGAATTGATCACTGTCTCCAAGAGCGCCACCGGGAGAATCGGATGCCCAGGAAGCCCTCTCGGGTTCGCTCTCATTCGCCACCAGCCACAAACCCTGCCTCTGGTAGAGTCTCCATCGTGGCCAAGACAGAAGAACCCATGCAGTTGGGCCATGGGTGGCTGTCCCCGGAAGAGCGCCTCTTTTAAACTTTTCATTCTTCCGACATAATATCATGGTGATATTAAATCGGAGGATGTACAGAAAAGCAGTATTTTCTGTTTTTCTGTACAACATTTTGGGGTGCTCAGAAATTAACACCAGCTCTGGGCAGGCATTAATTTCTGAGCATAAAAATGCGCAGCTTGGAAATACATTTTTGCATGTGAGGTGAATATTTAATAGCTTCATCGACATGCATTTGCATATGATGAATGCTATCAGTTTTGCGGTGCGTTGGACGTGCTTTGTGGAGGCACTAATCCCCCTATAGCATAAGGGGCTGTGGACAAGCCTACACAACGTGCATCCAACCGTGGGTTAAACAGTGCGCTTGGCTGAATGCACTGTTTTGCATCGGCCCTTATGAATTTAAAGAAGCTTTTAGTGAGGGGTACATAGTACTTTGCCCTTTATGTTGTAATTGAATTGGGATAAAAGTTAATGATGCCGCTAATCTGTTTCTCACTCTTTTAAATGGGATGAATCATAGAAACATAGAAACATAGAAACATAGAAATGACGGCAGAAGAAGACCAAACGGCCCATCCAGTCTGCCCAGCAAGCTTCACACATTTTTTCTCTCATACTTATCTGTTTCTCTTAGCTCTTGGTTCTATTTCCCTTCCACCCCCACCATTAATGTAGAGAGCAGTGATGGAGCTGCATCCAAGTGAAATATCTAGCTTGATTAGTTAGGGGCAGTAGGGGTAGTAACCGCCGCAATAAGCAAGCTACACCCATGATTATTTGTTGTACCCAGACTATGTTATACAGCCCTTATTGGTTGTTTTTTCTTCTCCCTTGCCGTTGAAGCAGGGAGCTATGCTGGATATGCGTGAAGTACTGAATTAGATGCTGATCCAATCCCAATTGAAGATGACTGATTATTGAGTAAGAGACATCCATATAGTTGGGTCATTCTCTCCCAGGCTTTGGAGCACTGAATTGGGAGTCCAATATTATCATACTAGAAATAATGAAGTACATTTATCACCTTCCACACTACTCTCACTTTATTTTATAGCTTGATTAGGTTCAAGTAAAAATACTTTATAAAAAGAACACAAATAATTTTTTATTTGCTTGTTACATATTAAAACATAATCCTCCTGAGTGATAAAGTACAGCAAATTCCTTTTCCCACCTGAAAGTCAGTTGGTCCTTCAAGGGTAAACAGAGGCATTGTCACTAGCTTTTAAGTGACAAGAAGCAACTTAAGGATTTAATGAGCTGCTGGGAAATGCTATATTTCATATATTCTAGTCCTGCCTTATCTGCATAAAGCAAAGTGGTTTAAGGCACATATAACCCCTTCATCAGGTACCTCCTGGAATGCAGAGGCACACTATTGTCTTAGGGCCAGCCTTCTCCCCAGTCCTCTCTTGTCTCACACCAACACAGTCCACATGCTGGGTTTCTTTCTGGCAGGGAGGAAGATTTACAGGAGTGGGGACCAAACACAGTCTTTTGGTCTCTCTGTAGTTTCTCTCTCAGCAGTACTCACAATTAGGATGTCCTTGCTTTGGGAGCACCTTGTATTCTCACAAAAGACACAAGAAACTCTAGTATGGTGCTCCAAGAAACATTTATTGCAACCAAAAATATCTTCAATCTGATTAGCACAAAATCTTCAGACAATGTTCACAAAAATAAATCCAAAAAGTTCTGATGGCCTCAGACCTGCGTTGCTGAGCCAGTTTCCTTTTTAATGGCTAGTACTAGGAAAAATCATCCTGTCCTCCAGATGGCGAGAAGTGGGCTCCTAGTGTGGACTGGGATCTCCCTTTTCTTCTTCGGATAAACGCTTGAACCTCTGGGTTAGAGTCCCAAAAACTGGAAAATCCAAAGTCTTTCTCCTTCTCCCAGCAAAACAGGAACAAAACTCTTCTCAAAAACTGCAACTTCTCCACTGGCAAGACAGTGCTGTCCCTCCTTTGTATGACAATCCCAGTTCTTTTTCCTGACTTTTCCTGGGCAGGGGGGAAGTCCTCCTGAGTCAGGACCAGGATCCAAGCAATGACAGCTCCTTTCAAAACTAACTTCTCCCAAGAACTTTTCTTCCACTCCACTCCCAGAGACACTCCCTGCCAGACTGTAGGGTGCCAGAAATATGTCTTGCTCCCCAAGTAGCAGGCCGTGAAGCCTAGAAATATGGGGAATCACTTCAGAAACTCTCCTTCCTCTCCAAAAATTAACCAGACTGCCACACTGCTCCACATGCTGTGCCTGCTTTTATGCAAGCTGCTGATCAGTCCAGATGTCCTTACAGGAGGTCTCTTACCTAGAATTCTAACCTAATACTTAAGCTGGGGCAATTTAGTTAGTGCGGGATCTAGAGGGTCCCTAATACACAAATAAATAGAAAACGTTTATGTATAAGACAAGCACACAGTCCCACCTTGTATGTTCCAGATTATGGAGGCACAAAAACATATGGGCCGATACAGTACAGTGCGCTCCGGGTTTGCCGTGCGTTTTCGACGCGCTAGCTTTACCTTATTCAGTCCCCTTATAGCGCGTCAAAAATATGTGGCCAACCCCCCCGAAACTAATAGCGCCCACAACATGCAAATGCATGTTGATGGCCCTATTAGTTATTCCCGCGCGATCCAGAAAGCCAAATGTGCAGCAAAGCTGCACATTTTACTTTCAAAAATTAACGCCTGCCCAAAGGCTGGCGTTAATTTCTGCTGGCGCTGGGGAAGTGTACAGGAAAGCAAAAAAAACTGCTTTTCTGTACACCCTCTGACTTAATATCATAGCGATATTAAGTCAGAGGCCCCAAAAAAAAATAAATAAAAATTTAAAATTGGCCCGCAGCCCACGGGTTGGAAGACAGATGCTCAATTATGCCGGCGTCCGTTTTCCGAACCCATGGCTGTTAGCGGGTTTGAGAACCGATGCCGGCAAAATTGAATCACGCCCCCAGGAGAGTGGCCTGTGCATGTGCCGGGAGAGCGGGTGCTTGCCGGCTCTCCCGCGCGTTTTTCTATATTGGCCTGATAGTAAATCTTTGGTGATTACCTCTAACCATTTGCAGAAGCTATTATGGTTGGGCATGCACTTTTCCTCATGTATAACCATGTATAAGCCATGTATAAACATGGCTTAATGGGGATAAGCCAGTATTGATTTAGCAATGGTAAGGTGTGCCTTACTAATCTATTAGAATTCTTTGGAGGTGTAAATAAGTATGTAGATAAGGGTGAGAGGATAGAATGTATTTGGATTGTCAGAAAATATTTGATAAAGTCCCGCAAGAGAGATACCTCCACAAATTAAGAAGTAATGGTATAGAAGGCATTGCTTTATTGTGGATTGGTGATTGGTTAAACGATAGGAAACTAAGAGTAAGACTAAATGGTCAGTTTTCTCAATGGAAAGAGGTAAATAGTGGAGTGTGCCAGTTATCTCAACTGGGGCAAGTGTTGTTTTACTTATTCATTAATGATCTGGAAAAGGGAGCAACAAATGAGGTGATCAAATTTGCTAATGACATAGGATTATTCAAAGTAGGTAAAACAAGAGCAGATTGTGAGAAACCTTGGAGGAGCTTTACAGACTGGGGGACAAAATTTAATGTGGACAAGTGCAAATTGATGCACATAGGGAAAAATAATTCTATCTATATATACACAATGTTGGGCTCTATAGTAGGCGTTATCATTCTGGAAGAGGACCTTGCAGTCATTATGGAAAAAACATTGAATTCTTCAGTGTGCAGCAAAAGTCAAAAGAGCAAATAGAATGTGATGAATTATTTGGAAAGGTATAGATAAAAACTGGGAATATCATAATGCTTCTATATAGATCTATGAGGCAACCACACCTTGAATATATGTGCAATTTTGGTTACCCCCATCTCAAAAAAGATATAGCAGAATTAGAAACGGTATAGAGAAGGGCAACAAAAATGCTAAAGGATATGGAATGGCTCTTTTATGTAAAAGGGCTAAACATGTTAGGGCTGTTCAGTTTGGAAAAGAAATGGCTCAGAGAAGATGTAAAATAATTTTGTAAAATTATGAGTATTGTGGAACAGGTTAATATGGAACAATTATTTGTCATGTAGTAGTCAAAATTAATAGTGTAGCTCAGTTTATGTTTGGGAGTGCTGAAAGTGCAAACTGAGCATAGTTTACACTTCCAGTGCTGCCTATCAGAAGCAGCACTGGAGCTACCTGGAGCATGTGAGTAAGACCCTTACTCCCAGCAGGGATGGATTTTACCACTTCTAATTTCTGGAGTGCTGGCAAGACAGGGCAATTAAAGGAAAAAGGAGTCATGGGCCCTTGGATTTCTTTTATTTTTTTCTTTTTATATATTTAGTATTTATTGATGTCAGCAATAACACTCATACTGACAGTGCTACTTACCCAGATGTCTTTTAAAGGTATTCAGATAAGTAGCAAATTATCCGGCTACACAAGGCAGGATAACCTAGTTGGATAGACCCAATATTTGGCTATGTTAGCCGGATATCTCAGCCCCTTCTCAGAATGCCTCTTTTTTATTTGTCTAAATTATGGATGCAAAAGTGGCTGAATATGCCACATTTGCTATTTAGATGAATAACCTTTGAGTTAGCTATCTAAATAGGTCTTGAATATGGACATGTGCGCGAGTTGGCAAATGTGTGCACATGTGCACACACGTGCGGGTCTTAAAATAGGTAATTGCATCAGCACGCATATCTTCTAAAATCCCCCCACTTACATGAGCAAGGCAGCATTTGCACGCATATGCATGCATCAGTATAAAGTTGTGCGCACACATACATGCATATAGCTGATTTTGTAAAAGGCTTAAGAATATGCGCATATACACGTGTATGTATAAAATCACCACGTGCATGTGCACGAGCTGGCAAACGTATGCACATATTAGCGCACATGCGGGTCTTAAAATTCACCTCTAATTGATCAAAACATTAGAATCTAGCAACTGCTTTTTGATAGTGGCCAAATCAAAGCATATGTAAGCAGATTAAGTACAGTCGCCTCCAACAAAAAAACATGGATAATAGTTAGAATCAAGCTGAAAGGACAGGAATCCAGTGAGCATGATAAAGTATTCATTTTCTGAACTGAAGTTTTAGGGTTGCTTATACTTAAAAGTTTAAATTCAGACCAGTTATATAGGTGAGATGAATCCAAATTAAAAGATAAAGCACTTGAAACTGAATCAGGCAGTGAAACCAAGTTCTGTCAAATTGCATCAAGCTTATCCAGAAAAACTGAAAAGTCTGATCATAAGTTAAAGTAGTATCTATAGACAAAAGAAGAGATGGTGATATAGCAGTGGTTTCACAACAAAAGCTCATGTGACGTATTTGATGCAGCTAAAATCATAGATTGAAAATAGCTTTCTTTGTAAGCCTTGAGTTAATTCAAACAATTAACTGCATCAGCCTGGAATGTTGCCATTTCCTTTCTAAAGCCTAGTTTAGGCTTTAGAAAGCTCTCTTAGCTCCTGTGTAAACCATGGGGGTCTCCTTGAAACTGTGAATCAAACAGGACCTTCTGGGGGAAATAATGAATTAAAAACAGTAGTCAAACTATCATTTCAGATCTGGACAGCTTCTACAACAGAAATATCTTTATCCAAAGAGAGGCCACCTAAGGTCTCAGAAAATTTTAGAGGGGGTCTATCTTTTTCTGATATTTCCAAGTGGATTGGTAGGAGACAGGAGACCGGCATTGATCTGACTCAGCATGGCATTTCTTATGTTGTTATATTCTTAAAATGTCATCTGCCAGGCTGCTTAATATTCTGATGATTCAGGAAATACAGTTCCGTACAAGGTGTGGTATGAAGGTCATATAATAGGTTGAGATCTTTTGCCATGAATAAACCAAACACATCAGACAGTTTGGTAACAAAGCTTTTTTGATACATTATGCTTCTAGTAATCTGGGTAGTCATCACAGTTGTAAGTCATTGATTCTTTCAAGCCAGATGCTGCATAGGAAATGGTAACTGAGCCGTGCATTGCCTAACTGTTAGAAAATAACACCTTGTCAAGTTAGGAAAGTTTACAGTTACTGCTGTGTAATGATGAATAGGTTTTGACTGAGAAGTGATATTTAATCAGACAATTAAGCAACTGCCTAATGAAAAAAAAAGTTCTTATATTTAGGGACTCTTGTTGAGTATATTGTAATAAACCCTGGGGATGGAGGTGGGCTCTAAGGATGAGGCTGGCTGGGGGTTGTCCGAGGCTCTAGACTGCTGAATGGGATGAGGCTGGTTGTAGTGGTGGTGGTGGTGGTAGTAGGTATTAGAATGGCTAGGGTAGTTTGAGGCTGGCTGGCACTAGAAAGGGGTTGGGCTGGAGGCTGGAGGTTGGCTGGCTAGTTGAAGAGGGAGGGGGATCTGGCAAGAAGGACCGGGGGATGGCTGACTAGGGGAATTAGCTTACAAACTGGAGGCCAGGCTGGCTGGCTGACAGGGAGGAAGTGATTGGTTAGACACAGGCTGACTAGGGAGAAAAGCTAATTGGTTGGGGAGAAGGACTGACAGGGGCGGGGGGTGTACAGACTTGCAAGCTGGTGGATAGGGAGGAAAGTGCTGGGTGTGTGTATGTTTTAAGAGAGAACTGGGTATCTGTGTTGTGTAAGTGTGGTGGAGCTGAAGTATTCTGATAGTGTGTAAGGATCTGTAGCAGTCTCATTCATTGTGTTTTCCAACCAGGAAGTGTATTGGTAATATTTTCAGTGCTGCCTTTTCATAGGTAGGGTTTTTACTGCTGGAGTTCTATACAACAATTATAACAGTGAATTCATAATAAACATTCTAAAAATTACATGAGGGGTCTTCTACCCAACATCAAATAACAAAATCATATTAAAATAATCTTAAGAATTTCTAACTATTACAGAGGCTCTCGTACTCAGCATCAAATAATAATTATAACGGTTTGAATAAGTTTACAGAATTTAAGACTGCCATGTCTACTTTAGTGAACCTTGTGAACCATTTTTTTTGTAACTGTCACATTCACAATTATAATGAGTAATAATTGCTACATTGTGATACTTGTAATATTGGAATCAGTTTGTAGAATTAAGACACTGTGATATCATTAGTGATGTGTTTTCTATGACCAAATTGACTAGTTTGGACTGAAAATAGCCCTTCATTGGTGAGTCCCAGCTATTCTGTTTAAGATGCCATTTGAAATAATAAACATAGGAAACTGTTATACTTACCAAAATAACTGGGTCATTTATCATTTCACGTTAAGGCCTTATCGTGCGCAATAACGCTGTAATGCACACAATAAATAATGCAATGCAAAATGCGTACGCAAATTAAAAATTGAGTATTCATAGAAACATAGAAATGACGGCAGAAGAAGACCAATAGGCCCATCCAGTCTGCCCAGCAAGCTTTCACACATATTTTCTTATACTTATCTGTTACTCTGACCGCTGAGTTCAGGGCCCTTATTGGTAGCTTTTTGATTCTAATTTCCATCAACCCCCGCCATTGATGCAGAGAGCAGTGTTGGAGCTGTGTCAAAGTGAAGTATAAGGCTTAATGTTTGAGGGTAGTAACCGTTGTATTGAGCAAGTTACCCCGATGTTTGTATACTCATACTGCTCAGATCAATGCCTTGTTAGATGTTGGCTGGATTTGAGTGGTAGGAGTTTGGGCGGAGTAAATGGAAATGAGGCTGTGCTAGTGCGGAGTGTGATAGAGTAACACACACTATCGTGGGATTTAACACTGGAAATAACTACACCTTTTTTATTGTAGTACGGTGAAAAACCTTTTGCGCTCCCCCGGCTGATATTCCGGGTATTATTCCAGTGATTATCGAACGGGGTAAAAAGAGGAATTATAACGGATACACATACCAGGCCTTCCTGCCCCAATAAAAACACCTGTTCTTACGTGGTCTAGCTTCCTAAAGCCATAATGTTTGTGGCAAGTTTAATTGTTGGGGGATATTGGATGCTTCAGGAGGTTCGCTGCAGACCACAACAAGCAGAACAACAACAAACACAACAACAGGCAAGGTCAGTTCCAAGCCCTCCTAGCGAAATCCCTGCATTGGAGGCTGAGCCACGGGCACCGCAGGGTTGGGGCCCAGGGCAACACCTGGCGTACAGGCAGCCACAACAGAGGAGATACAGGGAGCGCATCTTTTCCCCATGAACATCCTTGCTGGGCATGCCAGAGGACTATGTGGTTTGTAGGTATTGCCTCAGCTCTCGGGCTATCTTGGAATTATATGAAGAAATCCAAGGGGATTTGGATATGGTCACTGAAAGGTCCCACTCTGTTCCTGGCCTCACCAAACTGTTGGCCACCCTGCATTTCATGGTAACCATCTCCTTCCAAAGACAGTAGGAGTCATGGGGGGAATATCCCAAACCACTTTTTCCTGATGTCTGGATCAGGTTATAACAGAAGTCTCTGACCGCATTAATCACTACATAGCATTTCCTTGGGACAGGCAGGACTTGATGGACTTGAAGAGAGGCTTTTATGCCTTCACAAATTTTTCCAATGTTCTGGGAGTTATTGATTACACTCATGTGGCCATCATTCCACCCCGTGACAGGGAGGAGATGTACCGCTCTTCCACTCCATCAATGTGCAAGTGGTCTATGAAATGCAAATGTGCATCCTTGTTGTGGTGACCAGGTACCTGGGAGTCGCTCATGATTCCTTTATAATTAGGCAGTTGGGCCCGTGTGAAAATTTTGAGGACGGCCTGTACGCTGACAGTTGACTCATAAGTAAGAGAGATGCTTCTTTCTATACTCCATCTCTGGCTATGTGTTTGTGGCAAATGGCATGGACATGGGGGGAGGCTGGGGGGAGGGCAGGCAACAGCATTGCTGCCATGACAAGAGGCTTGAACAGTTATGTCTGCAGGCTATTGTCCCATGGCCTGGCTTTTTTCTTCTTCTTCCAAAAAGGAAATCGAAAATATCTGTCTCTCAATAGCCACTCACAATTTTTCAACGGAACCACTCCTTCATATGATGTTTATATATTGTTGTATAATTGTTATTAATGTAATTTTTGTATATAATTTTTGATTTTTATGGCTGCATCATCAAGCCTGACAACAAGCCTACCTAGTACTTAAACTGAGGCCGTCCAGTCTTCTAATCATTTGCGGTCCAAGCATAAGTGATAATATTTTTAACAGTCTCTTTACTTATACAAACTTTTCAGCTCAGACTTTTTCAGCTCAACAAACGGCCGATGTTTCGCAGGAACTTTGCTTCATCAGGAGCTGACCAAGTGTATTTCTATTATGATTAAATCACCATTTAAATTTCCCTCTGTTCATTTGTCTTTCATTTCCCTCTGTTCATTGATCTGCATCATATAGAAAAAATATATTACTGTACAATCTCAAATAAAAATATATCACTTATCTGTTGTTGGCTATCCATCCCAACCTTTCATCTGGGCCAGTCCGGTCTCAACGAAACTTCAAAACCAAACGGAGGAATAGAGACCATCTAAACATCAGCTGTCGGTTTAAATCTCCTCGACTATCCAATCAGGGGATACGTTAGTATGATGACGTAAAATGACGTATTGTGCGCTGTCAATCATTCACAAAAACAAATTCAGTTCAAGCTCTGCATTTAAACCTTTTGGATGCAATGTATCTAATTTGTATATCCATTGTTGTTCAGCTTGCAATAATTTTTTATTAAGATCTCCTCCCCGCCAGTGTGGAAGTATCTGTTCAATCACACATACTTTCAGTTCTTCAAATGTATGCCCCATTTCATAACAATGAGCAACAAGAGGTGCATTAACCCGATTGGTTAACAAATTTGATCTATGTTTGATCATTCTTGTTCGCAATTGTCGTTTAGTTTTGCCCACGTATATCACTTCACATGGGCAAATAATGATGTACACTATCCCTGTGGATTTACAAGAGGTATGTTGTTTTAATTTTATAGTAAGTCGAGAGTTGTTACATTCAAAACAGGCAGTCATCATCATGTTTGAACATACAGAACACGATCCACAGGCTGAATGTGAACCTTCATTGGATCTAAATGGTTGACTAGTGGAATCTGAATGTACCAATTGGTCCTTTAGATTGGAACCTTTGGTATAGGTGAATCTTGGACTAGAAACAAATTCAGAATAATTTTGTAAAATATGCCAATTTTGAAGAATCACATCTCTCATCATCGGCGCCATATGGGAGAATGGTATTACACATGTCAGTGTCTCTTCCTCATTTTTGTTACGCGGTAAAAACAGCCACTCCTGATTTATAAATTTGGCTCTCAAATAAGCTCGTTTTACACAGCGTTTCGGATATCCTTGTTCTAGAAATCGACGACTCAAATTGGTAGCTTGATGTTGATAGTCTGTGTGTACGTATATATGTACCCAGAAAATATGCAGAGTATTTTGATTTGAGCAATAGCTAGTATCTCTTACAGTCCTGGTGCGATCTCTGACCACCCTTAAAGCATATAGGCTGAGCACTCCAGCGCCAAACAGCTTGTAGAGAGGTCCGATTCCAGTGTCACTCCACATGTTTCTGTGGTTTAATGGTTACAGGCCCTTGCTGATTCACATGCTTGTCACGACATGTGGGGAATCTGGAAGAGCTCTTGTCCTCTACGCTGTGCCTCATGTGGTGTAAGTGACTTTTACAATTAGTGGTGAGCAGGGCAGGTGTGCTCCTACACTCAGTGATTTTCTCTGTGTATAGCATTAAGGCTAGAGAAATTGTTGTCAGCTGATGACTTCATGAGCCTCCAAGCTGCCTCCATAGTACACGGGACACAATGCTGAATGTATAGGCCTTCTGCTCCCAGAGGTCTCATGTGATTGGCATTATAGCTGATGGCCTATATGCTGGTCTCTTGCCAGACATGCATTTAGTGCCACCTTGATCTTCGACCTCCTCATTTGTGTCATAACTCAAAGGCTATCTGTACCCAAAAATTTGTACCTTTCACACTAAACCAAATATGATGGCTACTTGCTGATAGCTGGAACTAAGTGTCAGCTGCTGTGTGACAACTAGGGAGGAGGAGTGAGGAAGTATTGTTATATTGAGAATGTCCACAGTCTAACAGCAGAGGCCTAGAAGGTTACTTGGGACCAGGCAGACTTCCACAGACTGGTTGGCACCCCTGTACTGGCATGGCTTGGGGATCTGTGTAATACGTGTAAGGTAAGAATGACCTTTCAGGTAGTATTTTATGGTTTGTTAGATTGGATGTGAACATAGATTGTATGGATTGCATGTATAGATAAGGGTTTAGGTATGGTTGATATGAAGTGGTTTCAATGAGTTTTAAATTGTTAATGTTTGTGGTGACCCTGGGCTGTTTAAGTTTGGGTTAATAAGTTTTGTTATAGATCTTTGAATAAATTTTGTATTAACAAGTAATGTTTAAAAATTAATTATTATTAAAATTGTAAAATATATTGCGTTCCTTTTTTTTCCATTTTATTAACATGTAGGAAAAGGCCCCAGAAAGTCCATGTTGAAAGAGTGCACTCCAGGGGACAGCCTAAGGGCCAAGACAGCAGAGTTCAGCAAGAAGGCAGCCAGGACCAAGACCAAAGAGTGCAGCATGGAGGCAGGAGGCTCAGGAGAAGACACAGCAGCATGGAAGCAGGAGGCCCAGGAGAAGACACAACAACATGGAGGCCGGAGGCCCAGGAAAAGACACAGCAGCATGGAAGCAGCAGCAGCATGAGCTGAGATGAGAAGAGACATCAGCATCCAGAGCAGGAGATGAGACATGATGAGAAGAAGCAGCAGCTGGACCATGATTGGAGGCCACATCAAGGAGGATGGAAGTGGGCAGAGCATCGAGGAGGGCTTTAGAGTTAGGCTGCTGGACCACAATGGCTGACAGTAGTCAATCCCTTCTGCATGCTGGCACAGGAACTCTGTAGTGAGGACGGGTACAGCAGGCTTCTTCCATCTAGCTGGCACAGGTACTTTGTAATGAGGATGGGCTCAGCAGGCTTCTTCCATCTATCCGGCAAGGATACCCTGTAGTGAGGACAGGCCCAGAAGGCTTCTTCTTTGTAGCCCGCATAGGTGCTTTGTAGTGAGGATTTGTCTCAGCAGGATTCTTCCATCTAGCCGGCACAGGTTTCTCTGTAGAGGAGCCTATCCAGGAGTGTTGGTACAACTCTTCTTATTTGGCATTCAATGCCACCATCCTTTGTCCTTTGTGGCCCCTTGCCACGTCATGACTTGCCACTTGGGGGGAGATATATCTTTTGGGGGCCTCCCCCTTGGGTGTCTGTCAGCCCAGGGACTGCTGCGGGGTCTCCAATGATCCTGGGGAAGACTTGGATGGCTGCTATGGCATCCTTTGCAGGATCTGCGTCAGCACGTTTGTCATGCTATTGACTGCTCCGGCCAATGTCATAACATTCTGCGTGTTTGCAGCAGTCTGATCTCGCAGGATCTGTTTCTGCCTGTTGACAGCCCTCCTGAGGCACACTAGCTCTGCCTGTATGTGTTGAAGGTGTACCCCATGCCTCCTTTCCAGCTGGTCCAGCTGCTCATGCATGGTGGCGGGGATTTTATTGGTGCTGGTACCAGTGCTGGTGGTGGTGCTGTCATGGTGGTATGGAGTGCAGGTCTTTGGGCTTCCAAATTTGGCAAGACGGGGCTTCTAGGCTGCTCCTGCTGAGGGTATGTTGCTTCAGGCTGGTGCTGTGGTGTGTTAGCTCGAGGTTGTGAGGAATCTATTGGCTTCCACTGAAGGCTTGGTTCATCCATGAAGCCAGAGAGGTTGAGAGACACATTGAATGGGCTGGGTGAATCCAGAGGTGCAGCATGTGCAATGCCTTATGAGCCTGTGGCTGCTGCTGCTCCTCCTCCTTCTTGCTCACCTGGGTCTGGGCATCTATCAGGAAGGCCCTGTGAAAAAGGGCTGCTGTGCTGCTGGTCTCTGGGGCTTGCTGGCTGGTCCCTGGGGCTTCCTGGCTGGTCCCTGGGGCTCCCTGGTTGGGACCAGCAGCTTCGTTGGTGAGAGCTGTGGAAAAAAAACATAAGACATAAGTACAAATGGCAGCAAGTATTCTTTTTTCATTTAGTATCAGAAGTGCACTTTTCTTCTTAAGCATTGTGAGTATCTTATGCCAAATGATGTGTATACCCCTTGCTGCCTGCCTATTTACAGGTGAGGTGAACTTACCAGTTGCAGTTCAAGTGGTGTCCAGCCGCTCAGCCATGCCCTTGAAGACATCCGGTTCCAGCCTTTGCACGATGTGCTCCTCCATGGGGGTGAGGATGATGGGACAAGGGGCTCCTCCTATGGTCTGCTGTATATATTTATTTCTGGCTGCCACCTTAGCTTTCAACTGCACCTTGATGTCCTGGTACCTGTGGGCCACCTGCTCCCCACTTCATTGGACTCCGATGTGCCTGGAGATGCTCTGGGCTATGTTGCGCCAGATATGGCCCTTGGATGCCTTTGAGGTCTTGGCCACCTGGTTGCCAAACAGAATGGCATAATGCTCCAGGATCCCTGCAACCACCATCTCATTATCCTGCATACTGAACTTGATAGCCCTAAGATGAGGGCATTCTCCTACCTGCCTGCCAGAAGGAGGTGCCACTTTCACTTCTGGAGAGGTGTCCTCCCATTCCCCACTCTCCCTCCAACTCCCCTCTCCCCTCCCTTCCTACCCCCTCCTGTCCCTGTACACTCCCTTCCCCTCTACCCTCTCTCTTTATCCCTAGCCTGCAGTCCTCCTCACTCTGTCTTCACCTGCCTATCCTCTTTCCCCTCCCTCCTCCTCCTATCCCTTCCCTCCTGCCTATCTCTACTCCTGTCCCTATTCCTACTCCTCCTCCTCCTCCTAGCACTCCTGCTCTCGTCCTTCTGCCTCCTCTCCTTCACCTGCCTCCACTCCACTCCACGTCCTTCTGCCTCCACTCCTCCACCCACACCATTTCTCCTCACTCCTCCACTACCACTCCTCCACACCGAAAGCCAAACAAACTGGACAAACAAACAAAAACTTTCACTCCAACAAAGAAGACAAAAGACCAAAGTAAAGAGAAACAGATGGCAACAAGAGATCAGACAATACCCTCAGGTAATCGAATCAGAAAAAACTCCTACTCCCCAACCCCTCACCAACTCTCCTCTCCTCTCTCTCCTATGCCTGACACACCCTCAATGTGGCAGCTGCAGGAAGCCAGGATATATAAACTGAAACAATGCACCACACACTAATGTATGCTAGCCATGTAAAATGACGCGGCATGTGGTGATGCGATGAGCTGACGCATCATACCATGTGCTGATGCAACGCACCGTGCGTTATTTACCTGTGCGATGCAGGACCCTGCAAATTAGCCTAACCATGCCCTTTTTTTTACGGGCACAATTTTTGCTATATAGCGTTTTGATGAATCTAGATCTAAATCACATAAAAAAAGCATTCAGATAATCAAAATGATAACACCTGTAATAACAAATTCATCAAAGGGGGAACTTGATACCTGAAACAAAAAAGAAAATGAGAACAAGAAAGATAAGAACAATATATCTGACCTTAATATAGAAGTTACTCTACTTCTTGTACAAGACTTGATGTTATTCATTCTCTAGCAGTTCTCTGACACTCTGAATCTACAGCAGAGGAGACCCAAACTTTGTTTTGAAAAACATAGCAAGATGATTAGCTTTCAGAAATATATAAGTGCTTCTTTCAAACTTTACTGTATATTTATAAGGGTATTTAAGGAAAAAATTAGCATCCGAAAATTCTTCCTCTAGGTCTGGAAATATCCTAATCATCTATTCAAAGTGTAGAACCTTCCTGTACTTGAAAAAGGTCCACAATACTTGGTGTTTCTCAAGGACTAGTACAAAGATCACGATCATTGTCATTCTAAAAATCTCAACCTGAGAGGACTCCAGGAAAGTAGACAAATTCAAGAAATTTGTTGTGAGCAGTAAGCTTGTCTTATTCACTTATAAATATATTCACTCTGTAGCTACTCATTACCTATCTTCTGTTTTCTCTCTCATACCTTTCCTCATGAACTCTATTCATCGAGCAAGTCACTCTTTCCTATGCCCTAGTAGGGACCAAAATGTCCATATTCTGTGTTACAGGATTTTTGTTGATGCATAGAACTGGGAATAAAATAAATATGCAGCGTGATGCACGAAATAGTTCTAGGCCTCTCACACTTCAGAGCCAGCCCACAGTTGGTCTATCAGTACTAAGTAGTGGCAGATTTATTTATTTATTTATTTATTTATTTAGCTTCATTTGTATTCTGCCGTACTTACAAAATATTCACTACAGATAAAATTAAGATTCATAATCATAAATCACAAACAATATAAAACAGTTAAAACAATAAAACAAATTCACATATTAAAAGCGCTTTAAAAATAATGTCTTCATTTGCTTTCTTTTTTTTTTTGAATGAATAATTTTTTATTGATAACATGATAATAAACAATTGTGATACAAGGCCTGTATGATAAACATGTAAAACTTCCAAAATGTGTACAGCATATGAACAAGCGTTGCAATGAAAAATGAACAAATAAGAGTAAGAATAAACATTCAATGAATAACCAAAACTGAGTTATCATTTATTAAAGTAAAACCGTCCATACCCCTCCCCCCCTCCCCCCTGGGTTAAACTGAGTCGCTCCCGTAAAGGAAATAGACGGTATTGACAGGTGGGTGATCCCCACGAAATGAAACAGAGCTGAATCCATACTACTCTACCTAGCTAAGAGGACATGCGTGAGAGCCAAGCAGCATACGGAGCCCACGTGGCCTCGAATCTCTGTAACCTTTGTCGTTGATATGCAGTAATCTTGCCCAAAACGTACATCTTGTGAACCCGAGCCTGTACCTCAGGTAGCGAAGGAACCCTACAGTCCTTCCAAAGATACGCAATGGCGCATCTAGTGGCAACCACTGCGGATTTCACAAACTGCAAATGCACCCGGTCAACCGCTGCACTGTGCATCCATAGCAAAGCTTGCACCGCTGTTAAAGTGACTGGGGAGTGGAGAACCTCGCTCACCCAGGCGGTTACCTGAGACCAAACTGATTGTATTTTTGGGCAGAGCCACCATACATGGAGAAAGGTACCCACGGAACCACAGCGTTTCCAACACTGAGCCGACGCCCCAGGGAAGAGTTTGTGAAGTTTAGCAGGAGTGAAATGCCAGCGATAGAGTAGTTTATACCCATTTTCAATATGCCCCGCCGAGATAAGCCCTTTGCCGATATCCTGAAAGACCGCTTGCCAATCAGTCTCAGAAAGTTGGCCAGGTAGGTCCCGGTCCCAGGCTCGTAGGTGCGCATAAGTGTATTTAGGTTTGCCCATTAACTGTCTGTAAAGGCGAGAAATAATTTTGTCTAACTTATCAGCCTGACGACACATGACTTCAAAATCTGGTATACCCTGGGCTAATTCCACCTGCATGGTTGGGCTAGTAAGAAAATGTCGAAGTTGCAAATAGGAAAATATGTCTCGACTAGGTAAATGATACCTGTCGCTCAATATGTCAAAGGGTACCAGGCCTCCCGGGTCCCATACATGCCTTATTTGAGAAATGCCACTAGACCACCACCCTCGAAAAGTGGCGACCATCCTTCCCGCCGGGAACAACCTATTGTGAAAGAGGTAAGTGCTATAGTAATATTCCCTAGAACCCACCAATGTGTGCTTCCAACGAGCCCAAACAGCATAAGTTGTCCGGATCGTGGCGGGTAATTCCACAGTAATAGGCCACGTATGTTTAGGCTGCCAAATCAAAGCCGCTAGGGGCACCGAGCCCAACAAGGCTTGTTCGAGTGAATCCCATAACGGTTGTTTGTCCCGCTTATGCCAATCGATAACCGCTTTCAAATGGGCAGCGGCATGATACCATGAGAGGTGGGGGACGCCCAAACCACCCTGGGATTTGGCCCGATATAGAACAGCTTTGGCAACTCTCGGTGGTTTTCCCTTCCAGAGAAATTTCAGCAGTCTTTTCTGCCATTTATCAATTGTCTTGGGCGGTACTTCAATAGGAAGAGTTTGAAATAGATATAATATTCTAGGAAGGATATTCATTTTAAGGACAGCTATTTGGCCTACCCAGGAAATATGGTAGCGGTCCCATTCCTCCAAGTTTTTATACATTTTTTCCATTAATGGAGGATAGTTCAGCTGGAATAAATCATCCCGCACCCCAATGTGAACGCCCAGATACTTTATTTTAGTGGTAGCCCATCGGTAAGGGTACGAGCGCTGGATATCTTCCACCATGCATGTAGGGGCCGAGATGTTAAGGAGCTCCGACTTATCCCAATTTAATTTAAAACCCGACACCTTCCCGAAATCCAGGAGCTCCTGACCGATAGCAGGGAGGGAGATGAGTGGGTCCATAATTGTGAAAAGGATATCGTCTGCAAAAAGGGAGAGTTTAGAGGAAAAGTTCCCCACTGAAATACCTGATATCAAGCTGTTATTGCGAATTTTGGTGGCAAACGGTTCCAAAAAAATAGCAAAAAGAAGTGGCGACAAGGGGCAGCCTTGCCTAGTGCCTCTGCCGATCGGAAAGGAGTCAGAATACCCCCCATTCACCTTTAGTCTAGCCAGAGGGGAATCATACAATTTCCTTATCCACCCCAAAAAATAATCTCCTACATGCATAGTCTGAAGTGTCTGGAATAGAAACGCCCAATGTACAAAATCAAACGCCTTCTCGGCATCTATGGCCAATAATAAGCTAGGGACTGCCCGTTGCTTGACCCAATTGATAGAATTGATCGTTTTACGAACATTGTCCGAAGCCATACGGCCTGGTATAAATCCCGACTGGTCGGGGTGGATAATACCCGGTAGTAAAGCGTTGAGTCGGTTGGCCAGAATTTTTGCTAACAGTTTTAGATCTAAGTTGATTAAGGAAATTGGGCGATAGGAGCCACAAACAGTCGGGTCTCTCCCTGGTTTAGCGAGAATGGTTATGCCCGCAGTGTTGGCGGCCGCTGTGATTGTTCCATCCCCCCGCAGAGAGTTAAACATGCGCACTAGCAATGGCGTCAGTAAATCAGCGTATTTTTTATAAAAGACGGCCGTAAAGCCATCCAGGCCCGGTGATTTTCCCTTCTTTAAGCTTTTAATAGCCCAAGTAACCTCTGCCCCTGTGACCTCTTTATCAAGCATTTCTTGTTGATTCAGAGTTAAATGGGGCAACTGAACCTCCTGTAAATAACTCTGTATTTGGTCATCCCGTATGGTACCGTTGGTGGCATACAGGTCAGCATAAAAGCGTAAAAAACGCTGACGGATCTCCTTTGATTTGGTCATTATAGTACCTTTTCATCTTTATCTAATGATATGATTAGCAGACCACTGCTTTTTCAATTTCCGGGCCAGGAGCTTCCCTGCTTTGTTCCCCCCTTCGTAGTGGAGTTGCTGAACCCTTTCAAGACGATAAGCAATATCAGCTGCTTCTAACCCCTCTAGCCTACGCCTATGTTCATCTAATGTCGCCAGGGTTTTTTTGGAGCCAGTGCGCTTATGAATGGCCTGTAATTGTTGAATTAGGCCCAGAAGCCTAGTTTTTTCTGCTGTCTTCAACTTCTTGACATAAGAAGCGCGGGCAATTATATAACCTCTAGTCACTGCTTTCAAGCATTCCCATATATTCATGGGGGAGGTGTCATCATTATCATTACACTTCAAGTACTCCATGATACGCTCTTTCAAAGCTAGACAAAAGGAATCGTCCTCGAAAAGACTATCATTCAATTTCCAATATTGGATGCCACGATCGTAATTCGAAATTTGCAAAGTTAAGCCAATGGGTGCGTGATCGGACCAGGTGATGGAGTCAACGAAAGTATGTGAAACCTGGCTGATAAGAGGTTTCTCTACTAAGAGAAAATCAATTCTGGAGTAAGTTTGATGGGGTCGGGAAAAAAAGGTATAATTCCTTGAGGTAGGATTATGCTGTCTCCAAGCATCCAAGAGGCCCAACCGATTAAGAAAATGCTTGAAAGAGTGTCTATCCTTGCCCTTAGTAAGGCCTGCCCCCTGGGAGTTATCGAGATGCGGATTGAGAGTCAAATTTAGGTCCCCCCCTACCAATAAACTCCCTTCTGCAATAGTTGCTAATTTCTGTTCCAAGCGAAGCAAGAAAGCGCCTGGTGAGTTGTTGGGTGCATATACATTTACCAGGGTATAGACCCCCTCACCAATACTGAGTATTAAAATAACATATCTACCCTCGGGGTCACAGATACGAGCTTTTTGATCAAAAGTGATATCCTTATGCACGAGTATCCCCACTCCAGTATATTTACTGGACTTCATGCAGGCCGCCCAGAATTGATATGGATATGTATTATTTTTCATCAAGTGCTCATGTCTGCGTTTTAAGTGCGACTCTTGTATAAAAGCTATAGAGACATGTTGGCGCTGCAGTTCGCTATACAAAAACTGACGTTTTCTATAGGAATTTAGTCCCTTAACATTAAGGGATAACAACTGAATGTCAGTCATCTTGAATGAGCCAAACGAAAATTGTGGAGGTCTGAGTAGAATCCCATTTGTGACCCCTGAGGCCAAACATCCTGTCAGCATGAACAAGATAGTGATTAGCTAGTACCAAAGCGAGCTCGGTTATCCGATAAAGGTAGAATAGTCCCATTATCACCTGCCAAATACAGTGCAAGAAGCCACCCAGAGCAACCCAGAATCCCCAAATTACCCGTGCAAACAAGCCCGTCCACTGGGGGCCGTTTGCCTTATATAGAGAGGAATCAATCACCATATGGAAAGCCCATCCCTCCCCACACAGCCCTATGATGTATAGAACAATGATATATATGATAAAAACAATCTGCTGGTGAAACCAAACAGTAATGCATACTATGAAACAATCGTCAGGTAAAACATAACAAGCAACACAGAACTATTATGTTACCTAACCAGACACTCCCTGTGCTGTAATAAATTGTCAGAGGTGCGTCCTAGAGCCGCTCATCGGCAGCCAAATCCCTCCAAAGTCCAGAGGTGCAAAATGTGGAAATTGTACCGTGGCCACGATACCCACCTTCCGGCCGTAAGCTCAAGAGGCCCCCGGTGGCATCCGCGATGGTTCCTCTGTGCGCCGCAACCGGCGCCCTCCTTTATCTACTCTCTGCCAGCGAGGGCCTTCCGGACGCCGTTCCTTCGCCTGGCTTCGGGTAGGTGGCGGATCAAATCCTGAATACCCGGCATCATGCAAAATGGCCGCTCCCTCGTGCGCTGTCTTAATCTTGTGAAAGTTGCCCTGCAGTGTAAAAGCGAGGCCGAATGGGAATGTCCAGCGATACTTAACACTGTCCTTCCTCAAAACCTCTGTGATCGCTTTCAAGTCCTGTCGTTTGCGGATAGTGGTTGGAGCGAGGTCTGAAAAAATCATAATTTTATGGTTCTCCCATGTCCAATCCACCCGTTTCCGGGCCACCATAGCCACTCGCTCCTTAACTGCATAATCATGAAATTTGACAATTATATCCCTGGGACGGCCGTCTTGCTTACCACCCAGGGCCCGATGTGCTCTATCTAATTTAATAGCGGAGGGAGCTGAGGAGTCGTCGGGCTGCGGGGATAGCGAGTTTAGAAGCATGGTACTTATCTTCTCTATGGCCGCCTTGCAGTCCAGGTACTCCTGAGCTTCCGGTATACCGCGAAAGCGTAGATTTTGGCGCCTCGAGCGGTTTTCCAAGTCCTCCACCTTTTCAGACAGGGACTCAATTTCTTGGTGTAAATGCTGTCGCTCCTCCTGAGCATTTTTGAGGTCATCCGTTAAGGCTTCCGTTTTGGTCTCTACGTCAAATATACGGCGGCCATTGTCAGCGATCCCTTCTTTCATCTCTTCTATGGACGCCACGATTTCGGTTTTGTAATCTTGCATATCTTGCCTTAGGTCTTGCGGTCGGCAAACCACCGCTTGAGCTCCAACCGGGAAGGGAGATCATCGTCAAAAGGGGTCGGGTCCTCAGTCTGCGTCGCCTCCAGATCCGCTTCCTCGGAGGCAGCCATGTTGATGCGGCCTATCGGATTAGTCGCGTCTTGTTTCTGGTAAGAAAACTTTCTTAATTCTACGATTTTTTTACGATTGGACATCGGTAACGCTATCCGGCTATGGCAGAGCACCAAGGAGACCAGAATAGGATGCTAATGTCGAAGATTGCAATGGATGTTAGGCTGTGCGGTTCAGGAGCTCCGTCTCACCCCACCATTCACATCGGTGACATCACTCCTCTCCCCCTTCATTTGCTTTCTAAAAGCCTTCATCTCCAAAATGCCACATAATTCTAGGGGTAAGGCATTCCAGAGTGATGGAGCCACATGAGTAAAAGCTCTTGTTTGTGTCCGCTGCAATCTACATGACTATAGTGATGTTATACATAATAGATAAGCTTAACAGTAATAGGTTCAGTCCAAGTCAAAGTATTGATAGACAGATGTGTCATTCCACTTTCAGAATAAGCCATTTCTGTGCTGAGTCAGAGTCTGGGTATGGAACAGTTTCCTGATTCCCAGCCACTCCTTTTCAAGGCCAAAGACCCAATCAGATTCCTTGAGGGTATGGTTTTGGGTTTCAGTATCAGACTTATTCCCTATAGCAGTTCAGCTTTCCCTATGTTGAAACTTTAGCCTTGTGTCCAGAGCCGAAGTCTACCTCTCTCAGAGTCTCCAGTTCAAACCCCACCAATTGCCACTCCTAACATAAACCCTGGTAACAGGTGGTAGAGAATCTAAAGAGGATTTTACCATGCTCACAGATATTTCTTTAACATTTTTTGATTGGGGAAAGTTAATAAAGTGCTAATTTCTGAATGTTACCATATTCCCTAAGAAATCCATTTTCTCCTATAGAGAGATTCTATCTCTAATTAGATCATTATTGGCAGCTTCCCGTCCAGAAATTTTACTGTTTTCCATGATATTCTTCAGATAGAGAGTCCTGGTAAGTGAACTTATCTTCAGCATCTACAGTAAGCTTACAAAGCTGAGAAACACAATAAGACTACACTGACTCTATTTTGGTCATCATCTGCCAGAGAGACAATACCTGGTGATTTAGAGGTGATTTATAGGGGACTATACTGTATGCAAGAAGGGGGAACCACTCTAGGAACACTGATCTGCAGTTTCCTCCATGGCATCACTCTCTCCTCACTCTCAGCTCCTTCCAATTGGTCAGAGGAGCTCATCTCTGTACGCACAGGTAACTCCATTGCAAATGATTCTAAGTCTTCTTCTGCTGACTTCTTTAACTTTCCTCCTCTAAAAACCCCAACCTGGAGCCCATTTCAGGGAACCTCTGGCACTGAGACAACTTTAGACAAGAGCCAGAGAAAGCTCTGGCAATGGTGGTAGAATTTGCCAACTCCTGTAGAATGTATAAAAAAGAATGTTGGAGTTTTCCTTACTTCCTGCTGGAAAGAAGACACATTCCAAATATTGTGTCCAGGATTGATCAAAGTCCAGTTGCCATACCAGTCTGTACTAATTGAATCCAATCTGAAAAAGGTAAAAAAAAGTCCAAGGTTCACTACTTGGTACTCCTGGGATATAAATCCTAAACTTTAGACTTTTATAAATTTAATATTTGGGTTTATTTCCCACCTTTTTGAATAAGAAATTCACCCATTACAGTGTAAAACATATTAGAATAGTAGCATATAATCATTAGCAGCTTAACAATTCTAGCCAGAAGCAGGTGCCCAGTAATGACTGAACAAGAAATAAATCAACAGTAATGACTAGACTTAAATATACAAACTTGAAATAAAACAGCAATAATGACTAAGAAATTAAGACCTGGCTTTTCAAATTGGCTTATGATAGCAGTAATATTTGAGACATAATAGTCATTTTATTTTCTTTTTCTTTCTGTATTGATAGGCTGAGGAACAGAAGAGTCTAAGATAATAAGAACTGACATGATTTGTATTATATGATATATTGTTAATTAGTATATCTGTTTTTTTGTTAGTCTTTTTAAATTTTGTTGTGAACTGCCACTATTGAACATAGAGTGATGGTATACAAATAAGTAAGTAAGTAAATAAATAAATAAAGAAGCTTGGTATGGATTGAAATAGGTGGAAATTTTTGAAGAATAAGGTATAGAAGTTTGGGAAGAGAGTGTAAAACACAAAATAGGAACTTACAGAGGAAGAATCTTAAATTGCCACGTAATCTGTTTGCTGATTTATTCTGACTGCAGCTGGATGCAAGAGAAGATTCTAATTAACAAACTTTTTCAAGATTATTCAGTTTTATTGTGTCTCTCATGTAATGAATAAACATCAAGATGGATAAATATTAATGTTATTTCCAACTGTCATTTAAAGAAGTACAGAGCTCAACTTTACAGTAGGATTTTAAGTATTTAGAGAACTATATGTGATACCTAGATAGGACTAGGGCTTGCATATATCAACCATACAAGTATAAATTATTAAACTTAATGGTATTATGATTTAATAAAAATAATACTATCAAATATAATTTAGTGAAATTAATGTAAAAAATAAATATTAAAGCAAATATAGTCATTATCATAAAGGGGTACAACATTAATCTTAGTTCCATTGAGCTTTATTCAGGCAGATATATTTTTTACACCAGATAAAGAGCATAAATCTACCCTATAGCACTATATACTCCTATCAATATAATTTGAGGCAGCTAAAAAACGTTCCGCTAACAGAGTGCTATTTTTACTACTTCATAGAGACATCCTGTGATAGCATTTGTTAAGTCCTATGGAGGCAGTGCCCCCAGAGGCAGGCTTAAATCCATCAAATAAGGTAGGGGGGGATTTAGGTAGGGCTGGGGGGGGGGGGGGTGGGTAAGATAGGGGAAGGGAGGGGAAGGTGGGGGGGATCCAAATAAAAGTTCCCTCCAAGGCCACTCCAGTTTCGGAGCGGCCTTGGAGAGAACTTTTATTTGGATCCCCCCCACCTTGCCCTCCCTTCTGGTTTCGGAGCGGCCTTGGAGGGAACGGGGAAAGCCATCGGGGCTCCCCTTGGGCTCGGCGTGTGCAAGGTGCACAAGTGTGCACCCCCTTGTATGCGCCGACCCTGGATTTTATAACATGCGCGTGGTAGCGCGCGCATGTTATAAAATTGGGTGTACATTTGTGCGCGCCAGGTAGGCGCATAAATGTACCCTGCGCTCATAAAATTTAAAATCGGCCCATACTGTTTTAAGAAAGGTGGAGTCAGACTAGTTTTGTCCCCAGGCCTGTGAGAGTCACTGCTCGTTCCCACATCCTGAAAGTTCTGCTTTGAACTAATATACTGAAACAAGTGTTTCTATTAATACTATGAATTTCTATAATACTACTAGATGTACATAGCACTATATAATAGATATGAAACAATCTATGCTCCATAGAGCTTAAACACTATTCAAGATAGATACCAGGACAAATGACATAATTAGGGATTTTGATTTACTATGGAAAATGGTTAAAAGCAACAAGGGTATGATCAGGAGAACCAGGGGTTAAGATCTAAAAGTATCTTCAAAAAGGTGTGATTTTAGACTGGATTTGCATAAGGCTAGAGAGCAAACACGATGCACTGATTCAGGAAATCTTTTCCAAGTGTATGGTGCAGCAAGGTAGAAAGCATGGAGTCTGGAGTTGGTGATGAAGGAAAAGGGATAGAAAAGAGTGGGAGCAGAATTCATGAAGAGGCATAGAGGAAGAGAAACTTGTATACATGAACGGATAGGGAGCCAATGAAGTGGCTTGAAAAGAGGGGTTGTATATATATAGTGACATTGCCAGATTTATTTTTAATTTATTATTTGTTTTTATTCACATCATAAACCAGTAGGTTCTCAGTGTGTGAAACAAAATTGAAATCAAAATCAAAATACAAACAAAACCAATATAATGAAAATATAAAATAAAAGATAAGTCGAGCATCTGAATTTTGAATAGATTGTAGTGGAGAGATGGTTCAGTAGTCTAAGCTGGAGGTAGTAATAATATGGATAAGGTATTTGGTAATGTATTAATAAAGCAAAGAACAGATTTTGGTGATTTTATAGAGAAAGAAATGATACATTTTATTTTTTAATTTTTATTAAATTATACTCCATTTACAACAAATGAAATAAAATAACATCATGCAAATGCTGGCATAACATACAAAACATTATGCATAAAGAAGAACAATTTTTAGCATTAACATAAACTAGTGCCATTTCCAGGGACTATATTCTTTTGGAAAATAGCCAAAAGAATAGATAAATCATATAGTAAGATAGTAACTTAGTATTGATGGCAGAAAAAGACCAGTGGTTCATCCAGAAAGTTTCTTATGGTAGTAACTGCCGCTCCGTTCAGGTTACCCACAAGCTTTATAAATTAACATAGCAACAATTTTACTTGAAAATTCAGATAATGCTTTTTGATGTGCTTTGCTTTTGGACTAGGCCATAGAAGCAGTCCTGTGCTTTTTTTTTTTGTATAAACAATTTTATTGAGTTTCATTAGATAACAACAATTAAAGCCAAAAAGAACTTCCCAATGCATACAGGTTTTGCCTTAACAATAAAACCCCCAACCCTTCCCTGACCCCCTCCGCCCCCCCATCCCCAATGTCTCTTTGCCATCTGTAATCCAGGTCTTTATTCAGGTCGTTGATGTTGAGTGTGGGAATCACTGAAGTTCAGTCACCAATTTACAATTAAGCTACGCACTCGGTGTGGAAGTCTTTGTAAGTATGGCTCCCATATTTCCAAGAAGTGCTTCCTCTGCCTCAGATCTAGGCGTGTTATAGAGGATTCCATCTGCATCATATGATGTAAATTATTGCGCCACGCCCAATAAGATGACCTCGCAGGCTCCCTCCAATAAAGAAGGATCGTCTTCTTGGCTACTAGGCACGCTTTTTGTATAAACAGACGGGCTCCCAGAGCTTTCACCTTCAAATGCGAAATGCAGCCAAAAAGTAGCCAATAATAGGAGAAAGGAATATGGAACTCCAGCACGGACTCCAAGTACTGCACCACCTTCTGCCAAAATTGTTGGACCTGCGGGCAAGCCCAAAATGCATGGGATAACGAGCCCCTCGCTGAGCCACAACGCAGACATTGAGACGAAGGCGCTATTTTACAATAAAACGCCTCTTGGGCAGCCACATAGCTGTGGCGGAGAAATTTGTACTGCATTTCGCGGTAATACATGTTGGTGGAGAGCTTCGGGATTCGTCTAAAACACATTTCAAGAATAGCAGCATTTAATACAAATACCCCATCCCTATTCCATCTTTCCACCAATATGGCCCTGTTATCTTTTAGCTGTAAGTGCTTAAGCAATCGATAATGCTGAGACAATGACGACGGCTTTACCTGCTCTAATAGCAAGTGTGTTTTAATCTTCTCGAGGGAGGTCACCTGATCCCCTCCCAGTGATAGAGACGCAATATAATGTTTAAGCTGCAAATATGGGAATACCTCCTTAGTTGAAACTCCATATGTGTCCTGCAATTCTTTCAAAGAAAAGAATGTGCCCTCCGGCTTTACCACATGTCCCACATAGGTTATTCCCAGCTTGCCCCACCTTTGAAATGGGGCCGTATGTAATCCCGGAAGAAATTCTGGATTCCCTTGAACAGGTAACAACAAGGGGTTCACCTTGTCCACCTTTAGCAAGCGCATAAATTTAACCCAGGTTTGACGAAGAGGCTTAACCAGCACACTAGAAACTAAGTAAGTATTTAAGCTTGCAGGAGATGCTTGTAACACAGCCAGTAGTCCATACGGGTGAGCCCAGGCCTGATCCACCTGTATCTGTGAATATGTGGACGTGCCCATGATCCAGTCTTTAACTAAGCGGAGATTCCCGGCCAAATTATATGATGCAAGATCTGGAACTCCCAATCCTCCCTTCCCCCAGGGGCTGCGCAACCACTCCAGCGGGATGCGCGCCTTCCCCCCCCTCCAATAAAAACGCCTCTGTAACTTGTCCAACTGAGTCAAGTCCGCCCGACGCAAGATAATAGGCAAATTTTGAAACAGATAAAGCCATTTAGGCAAAATCACCATCTTAAACAACTGCACTCTGCCTCCTAATGAAAGGGGTAGGTCCAGCCAGGCTTTCAATCTTTCACTGGTGTGCTGCAACAATGGAGGCACATTTAATTTATACAACTTTGTGAGATCCCTGGGAATATGTATTCCGAGGTATTTAAAAGAGTCCAATGCCCATTGCAGAGGAAAGTCTCCCACCCACTTCTGTTGTAATGAAACCTCGCCGGCTAAGGCCTTAGATTTACTCATATTCAGCCGCAACCCGGAAAATGTCCCAAAAGTCCGAATAAGTTGTAAGAGCCTCCGCAAGGACTCACGCGGTTCCGTTAAAAAAACCAGCATGTCATCAGCAAACGCTGCATACTTAAAAAGGGACGAATTAAAACGCACCCCTCTTATCTCCTTTGCGAGCTGTATTGCTAACAATAACGGCTCTAATTGCAGTATGAATAATAACGGGGACAGCGGACACCCCTGTCGTGTGCCTCGAGAGACCGAAAATACTTCCGATTGTGACCCATTCGCCAAAATGATCGCTTCCGGACTGGTATATAATAACTGTATCGCCTGGACAAAGAAACCTTCAAATCCCATCAACTCCAGTACATGAAATAAATAAGGCCACTCCACCCTATCAAAGGCTTTCTCTGCGTCAAAGCTTATTGCCAAAAAGGGTATGTCCGAGCATTGACACATGGACATAGCTGCTAGTATTTTTCGAATATTAGCAAGCGCATAACGTCGCTGCACAAAACCTACTTGATCTTCCCCAATCAAAAAAGGAATCACTGTTGCCAACCTATCCGCCATGACCTTGGCAAATATCTTTTGATCGAAATTCAACAAGGAGATCGGCCGATAAGATTCAGGATCCAACGGGTCTTTCCCCGGTTTGGGAATAAGCGTGATATGCGCGCGATTTTCATTATTTGGAAAAGAACCCGCTGCCAACATGGCTTCATAGGCACGTGTCAGCGGTCCGGTTACCTGTTCTATCAAACATTTATAAAATTCCGCCCCATAGCCATCTGGCCCCGGCGGCTTGAGCTTTTTCGCGTACTGAATGGCCCCTCGTACTTCGTCCTCTGAAATAGGCCTATTTAAAAAGGTTTTTTGCTCCACTGTTAACCGCGGGAACTGAAATTGAGAGCAAAATTTTTCACACGCCGCCTTACTCCATCCCTCGGCTGCATACAAGTCCCTAAAACAGGGGTCAGGAACCTTTTTGGCTGAGAGAGCCATAAACGCCACATATTTTAAAATGTAATTCCATGAGAGCCATACAATATGTTTAAAACTAAATACAAGTAAATGTGTGCATTTTATGTAAGATCACACTTTTAAAGTACAATAAGTCTCTGAAAATATTACACCAGGCCTTAAGACACCGATACATCTCCTATTAGGAAAACGGACCAAGTCAGGCTGCTATAGAGTCCTACACAGAAACTACATGCCAGCAGAAAACCTCACCTGAATCACGTGCTGTCCCTCACCTAACATAGAATAAAGAGACCAAAACGCATAACAAGAAGCATGCAGACAAAAAACTGAATTGGAAACTGCAACAAGCCAGAGTCTCTGTATGCAGTGTAACAAAGGAAAAAAGAAACATCACACATCCTTATAAAACAAATCAAGAAATATAAAATCATCAGCAGTAAAACTGTACTAACAAAAAGAACATATTTCGAAACAGCTGATGAGTGGAATATCCAATAATTAAAAACTCATATAAAACATTTCCAGATACCAACAAAATATTTCAAAATAGCAGACACAAAGATCCAGTAATGAAAAATAATAAGGATACAAAAATTTTTTTGCTCTGCATACCTGGGAACGTTTGATATCCAGGTGTCCTGAGATTGTTCTGAATTAGCAGGAGGTGGGGTGGTTTGCTTGGAACTTTCTCCTCTCTCAGTCACATACCAGCGCTCTCTCTCACACTGGCTCTCAATGACACACCTATACACACATGCTCTCAGTCACTCACATATACAAATGTTTTTTCTCTCTCACTTATATAGGCTCTTAATTACACATTTACACACATGCTGTCTATCTTTTCACGCTTACACACACACACAGGCTTTCAATCACATAAATACATGCTGTCTTTTTCTCTCACACACAGACTCTCATTCACATGCTTACAAACATGTCCTCTCTTTCTCTCATTTACACACAGGCTCTCAATCACATACTCACATGCTCCCTCACCTAAATCAGCTCTCAATCACACACATACACACATGGTCTCTCTCTCTCATTTAAACACAGGCTCTCAATCACATACTCACATGCTCCCTCACCTAAATCAGCTCTCAATCACACAGACACACATGGTCTCTCTCTCTCTCATTTAAACACAGGCTCTCAATCACATACTCACATGCTCCATCACCTAAACCAGCTGTCAATCAGACACAGACACACATGATCTCTCTCTTACTTATACACACAGGCTCTTAATCATACATACACATGATCTCTCTCACACACAAAGGATCTCAATCATACACACATACTCTTTCAAACAAACAGGTTTTCAATTACAAACTTACACATACAGGTTCCCAATGGTAAACTTACATTCATGCTCTCTCTCTCACAGGCAGGATCTCAGTCACAGACATACTCTCTTTCACATATACAGGCTCTCAATCATTCACATACATGCAATCTCTCACTCACACACACAGGATCTCAAACACACATGCTTGCTCGCTCATTCATTCACTCTCTCTCTCCCCCTTCCCCCCCCGGGAACTCGCGGCAGCAGCAGCCACCTCCCAACGCTAACCTCCTTCATTTTCAGCCCTCGCGGAGGCGAAGGCGGAGTCCCATCGGCCGCGGTTGAAGATTTTCATTTTCCTCCGAGCCGCGCTGCAGTCTTCTTCCCGTCGGACACTAGCGTGCCTGCGCGGGTCTTCCCGCGCAGGCACCCGATGCTCTCCACTTCCTCTTCCGGGCCGCGGGAAGAAGAGAGCACCGGCGTGCTCTCTTCTTCCCGCGGCCCGGAAGAGGAAGTGGAGAGCATCGGGTGCCTGCGCGGGAAGACCCGCGCAGGCACCAGATGACTCCAGCGCTGGCACCCGGCTGACACCCGATGACTCCCGCGCAGGCACCCGGATGACTCCAGTCGGCGTGCTCTCTTCTCCTCCCCCCCGCGGCCCGGAAGAGGAAGTGGTGAGCATCGGGTGCCTGCGCGGAAGAAGAGACCACGCTAGTGTGGTCTCTTCTTCCCGCGCAGGCACCCGATGCTCTCCACTTCCTCTTCCGGGCCGCGGGGGGGGGGGGGGGGGGAGAAGAGAGCACGCCGGTGCCGCTGACTCCAGCTGTCCTGCCGTGTTCCGCCCGGGCTGACAGCATTTTAAGCCCGGGCGGCGGAGGACCGGGGAGCAGCTGGGTCAGCGGGGAACCGCGAAGTATGGCGACACTTGTCTGCGAGCCAGATGCAGCCCTCAAAAGAGCCATATCTGGCTCGCGAGCCATGGGTTCCCGACCCCTGCCCTAAAAAAACCCCGAAAACGCTGCAGTATATCTTTACGCTCTGTGAACAAGGGCCCCGCCCGTGATCGTGTAGCAGGTATATGCCGCGAACCCCGTACCGACTTTACGAGGTTAGCCATTAACCGCCCAGCTTTATTACTGTGCTGATACAGCTTATATTGATAGAACAGAATACTTTTACACGCTTTTTGATGTAATAAGGTATTTAGTTCTCCCTGAGTTGTGTGATAGTACGCTCTGTTTTCTGCAGTATTATGGCGAATTAAACGAACGCGTGCCCGCTTAAGCTGTGCGGTCAAAGACAGGAGCCGATGTGCCATGACTTTTTTCCTGTGCGACATATAGGAGATGATATTCCCTCTTAATACTGCCTTAGCCGTATACCAGTAGAGAGCCGGGGAAGAAGCCTGCTCCTCATTAAATTCTGCATAATCTGCCCAACTATTTAGCAAAAGCTCTCGGAACTTCTCGTCTGCCTCCAAAAAGAAGGGGAACTTCCAGTGAGTAGAATTTGGCGCAAAGGGATTTAATTCGACCTCTAACTTCACCAGGGCATGATCCGAAATCACAATGTCAGCTATTTCAATACCCCGAATCTTCGCACATCCATGCACACTTGTCAGAAAATAGTCAATCCTGGTTAGAGTCCCATGTGCTCTCGATACGTGGGTGAAGTCTTTTTCACCCGGGTGGAAGACTCTCCATGTATCCATCAATTGTAAAGAGGATTCTAAAAATGATGGGCCTCTACCTGTATCCAGGCGGTGCTTTAGTGGCGGGGACCTATCCAAGATGGGATCCCGGACTGTGTTAAAATCTCCGCCTACTATCAGAAAATCCCCCAAATAGGGGATCAAGTGCTTATGCAACTCTTTGTAAAAGCTGGGCGTATAATTATTGTGCGCATACACATTACAAAAAATTACTTTTGTATTCGCAATTTCCACTATCAAAATGATGTACCGTCCCAATGAATCTTTAATTTCATTACATAAAGTATATGCTAGTGAGCGCTGAATAAGAATGGCCACCCCTGCCGATTTTGTGGAAGCAGACGCATAATAAATGTCTCCCCCCCATAGACGCCCCAATTTAGCATGCTCCAAATCCGTCAGGTGTGTCTCTTGCAGGAAAGCCACTTGAGCCCTCCTTCTTTTCAACAATGATAAAATCTTCCTCCTCTTAACTGGTGAATTAATGCCACAGACATTCCAGGTTATGACATTAGTGACTGAATTAGAGATTTACTAAAAGTTTAAACACAGTGAAAAACCAGCATTTTAATAGACCACAGTGGAGACCCTCCCAGCCAAGATCTCCAACTGTTCGCCAAAGGATTCCCAAATCCCTCGCCCCCCTGGCCTCTATTAACAAAACCAAACTACCAAAGATGGCAAAGAGAACAGTCCCCTTAAAACCCCTTCTCCTCCCCTCTCCCACCCCCCCATCCCAGCTCCCTGCATATCCTACTGATCTTAACAAAGATCAAGATCACTGACCTCTAAACAACCCCAACCCCACCTCTGGACCCCATCCAGCCCTCCTTAAACTACTGAGTATGTCCCTCCAGCACCCTTTTAATAGTTATTCAACTTAGCTGCGACTGCTATTCCAGCCCAGCCTAGGCAGGATATACAGCCCTCCGCTATAAACCACTCATAACACCCTACATTTCCCCCCCCCCCCCTCCATTCCCGCTGCGTTACGAAGTATAAAACAGGTAGCTTGTAACACAGTACTCCTTACATTCTAAACCAGCCCTGCTCCCCCGTTCCCGCGCGGTTCCCCATAGTGAACTAGCGCTCTAGAAATCCCTAAACCCATAGCCCTAGTCCCTAAAAAGCTGCACCATCGGACCCCAAACACTATTAAGCTAGGGAAATTGTGGTTCTTACGCAACCTGTGGTCATTACCATACAAAGGGGTTTCCTCTTTCTCTCCAGCCCCCCACTGCCTCGCTTTACGTCAAATGCGTGCAAACAAAATCCATGAACAGTAGGTGAACCATAATGAAAAATATGCACCAGCAATGTGTTACAAAAACATATCCCCACCGGGCCTTATGAGAAAATCCCAACCCTTAAACATCAACCTGTTTAATTCATATTCATCGCAACCTCCCCCATTCTAACCACTTCCCCACTTCCCCACCCCCCTCCCTCTGCCTAACTCGAGGCTTAGCCGCTACACCCACTATCAGTAATTTAGCGATTATAATACTATACTGCCCAACTTCCCCCAGTCCGGTTACACTACCAGCTGTGTATAGCGACCAAGTCCTCCTCCAGGCTTGTAACGGAGTAAATCTCTAGTCCCGTGCAGTGCTGCTTTAAGGGCGCCGGCCATAAACCACGTGGTCAATTAACTTTAATTGAAGCTCCGTCCAATTAATCTGCTGCCGCCGGTACTTCCTTCTCCACTAGCAACAGACGTGCCTCCTCAGCAGTATCGCACCACTTCACCCCCGAATTCAGGACCACTCTCAGTCTTGCCGGATAAACCAAGGTAGCTCGAACTCCCTGCGAGATAAGCTGCGTGCAAACTGGCGCCATTAGCCGTCGCTGCGCAGACACCGCCGCAGAAAAATCTTGGAACACCATGATCTTTGTATTGTCGAAGGTAAGCTCTTTCTTTCCCCGCGCTGCCTGCAGTATTTCTTGCTTGTGGGCATAATTTAATATTTTTGCTATCACAACCCGGGGCCTTGTTGCATTTGCATTCTTCTGGCCCAACCGGTGCGCCCTCTCAATATGGAGCCTGCCATGCGTTGTCGAAATCCCCAAGTCCTTTTCTAGCCAAGCCTCCAGCCTCGGGGCCAACGCTCTTTCCTCAATAGACTCCGGTAGTCCAATAAACCGCAGGTTCGATCTTCTCGATCTATTTTCCAGGTCTTCCAGCCGAGCTGCCTGAGTTGCCGCAATTTTTTTCAGGTCACCGAGTTCAGATTGGGCCACGTGGAGGCCATCTTGCGTTTCAGAAACGCGGGACTCGATCTCCTCAAATCTGGCTTCAAATTTCCCCAGATTAGCAGACAACTCTGTAATTTTGGAGGAGAGATTTTGCAACTCTGGACCCAAAGCTTCCAGCACTGCACATTTTATATCTGCAATGGGTGCCACCGGGGGTGCTGAGTTCTCACCAGCTGAGGCCATGACAGGAGAGGAAGCAGGCTTCAGTTTTTCTTTTCCCTTGTCTTTATCCTTACGGATCACTCGACTTGACATACCAGCAAAGATTCTCTCAGTGTTAGCAAACTGATTCTGTAAAGATGGGACTTGTTTGCGCCAATCCGAGGTTGGATGGGGTCCGATTTAGAGGCCTGGCGCGGAGAGAGAAGGAATCACATCTTCTCCCTACAATGCCCCCTAGTGATCTCCCCTGTGCTTTTTCCCTTATGTCTATGTATCAGTATCCCATACCATAAAAGTTGGTGCCCAAATCGGTTGTCATTTGAATCCAATTCCCCTCCCCCCACCGTCAAAGCAGACAGGGTCAAAACATCAAGGCTTGTTGGTTAAGGTTAGTAACCACCACCGAGCAGGTTACCCCTATGCACTTTTCATTTCCATCCTCCAGCCTTTAGAGATCAACAGTGTTTATCCCATATCCCTTTGAATTCTTTTCCTGTTTTTGTGTTCATCTCCTCCTCTGGAAAGACATGACAGGTGTCCACCACCCTTTCCATGAAGAAATATTTCCTGATGTTGGCTCTTGAGTAGTCCCCCCTCGGGAGTTTAATTTCGTGACCCCTAGATCTACTGTTTCCTTTCCAATGGAAAAGGTTCAAAGTTTTTGCATCATTAAAACCTTTCAGGATCTGAAGGTCTGTATCTTATCTCCCCTGTACCTCTTCTCTTCCAGGGTTTACATACTCAGATCCTTCAGCCTCTCCTCATAAGAGAGGAAGAGACAGTCTACTCACAATGTTTACCTAGAAATGACACATTTTAATGGCGTTTTGGATGTATATAGAAAAGGAGAGAGAGCCGAAGATGACCCCAAAGGTAACTGGCTTAGGGAACCAAGAGGATGACAGTGATAGCTACAAAAATAGAGAGAGTGGGTTTGGGGGGAGAGAGAAGAAGTTCAGTTTTGGTCATTTTGAGTTTAAGGTGGTGTGGACATCCGGGTGGCAATGTTAGAGAATCAGGCTGAGATTTGGCACTGGATTCCTGATTAAATTTCTGGTGTAGAGAGGTAGAACTGGGATTTATCAGCATAACACTGAGGGAGTCAGAATAGAAAGAAAAGAGAAGACAGATCCCTGAGGCCTCCCTCAACTGATAGTGGAATAGCGGTGGAAGGGGATACAGCAGAGCATACATTAAGGGGGTCATTTTCAAAAGCATTTATGCATGTAAAATATTTTTTTGAAAATTACCTTGAAGGTTGTAATATGTAAAAATGTGTTCAGAAGTAGTTTTGCACATATTTTTATGCATACTGCAAAGAGGCATTTCCAGGGCCATAGTTGGAGCCATCTATGCATGGCATAGATGTGAACATTTATACAAGCTCCCTAGCAGGTGTAAATGTGTATCTCTATGTTACACAAAGGTACGCATAGTTCTGTTAATTTTCAAAGCGGACTGATATACTTTGTATATGCGGTCTTCAGTCCTAAGCATGCTGTTAAAAAAATTGGCCTCACAAAGTGCAAAATGAGCCCTCACAAAATGCAAAATGAGCCCTGTTAAAAAATTGGCCTCACAAAGACAAAATGAGCCCTGAAATTCAAGTGAGCACAGAGTGTCAAGGAGTAAGTGATGATCAACAGTGTCAAAAGCAGCAGATAGGTCAAAGAAAATTGGATTTTGCCAGGAATAGACCTGGGCAAGAGCTGTTTATGTAGAATGTAGAGAAAGTCATATTGGAATGGATTGAGCATGGGTTGAGATGAAAGAAAGTCTAGACAGAGGATTGAATAGCAAGTTTAAGTAATTTGGATGCAAAAGGGAGGAGGAAGATAGAATGGCAATGAGATGGTGAGAGTTAGAGACAAAGAGAGTTTGCCAGATGGACATAGTAGTCTTGCTTGGTGAGTGCAATAGCAGAAGGAGTTCAGCATGAATTTGAAATGTAGGAAGTCAGGAAGGAAATGTGATTTTAGCCAAAGACTCTCTGCAGAGTGAGTACAGTAACAAAGGGAGCAAATCCTTGATGTTAGCCATGGCTGGGATTTGGTGGGCCTGAAGATAGGAAGAGGAGGGTTAAGAGTGTCCAAAGCCAAGGAGAGAATAGTGTTTTAAGAAGAAACTACCTCATCAACAGACACTGACAATGTAGTGGTGGAGAGGATGCAAGGGTTAGTAGCCTGTAACTTGCTAAATGTGTTGGTGGTGAGTGGATGAGACTGTGAGGGAGGGTAGTTAAATGTGAAAGTTATGAGATGAATGGCAGAGAGGGGAAGAAATGAGGGAGAAATTTGAGAAAGAACAGTTGGAGGAAAGGAGTATGTCAAGGCAGTAGTTATGCTGGTGATTAGGGGCAGTGGAGTATAGTTGGAGTCAAATGAGGAAGTTAACGCAAGGCATTTTGAGGCATAAGAACTAGGGGCATCATCAGTATGGAAGTTACAGTTCTTAAGTATGAAGGAAAGGAAAAATAGTTCATGGAAGAAGGAAACTCAGGAGTCAAAGCCATTGAGAAAAGAGGAGAAGGGGACTTATCAGGGAATGGATAAACGACAAATACCTGGAGAGGTAGTGGGATGAATAGGCAGATGAAATGGACCTCAAAGGAAGAAAAGGAGTGGGATCAAGATGGACGAAGGGGTTAAAACCTACAGGAGATGGAGAGAAGCAGCCCCACACCTCCACTGTAACCATCTCAGTATGGGAGTAAAGATAACCCTCATGATAGAGGGCAGAGTCCTCAGGGGGAAACCAAGTTTCAGTTAGGGTGAGAAGATGGAGAGTATGAGAGATAAAAAGCTCATCAGCACAGCAAGCTTGTTGGAAAGAGAGTGGGCATTCCACAGGAAGTATGAGAAACGGTGAATAGAGGGAGGAAAGAGGATGATAGGGATAAAATTGGAGGGGAAATGGTTTTATGTGCACAGATGGAGTGGGACTTGCTTTCAAGGGCTAGGATTGGGAATTATATTCCTAGCAGAGAGGAGGAAGATGGAGGAGAAGCATATGAAGCAGAGGTATGATCACAGTGATGAGTATGAGATGCGCTCAGGGATAGTGGAGCTGGCTGGATGAAAGGAAGAACACTTTGAACTCAAGAGCAGTGGACATTGCAGAAGACAGAATAGCTAGTGAAGTCAAGAATGTAGAGAATGGGGACAGTGAACTTGATGTTTATAGCACATTGCAGTAGGTCATGGCTTCCAAAATGTTTTACTAATATGATGCCATTGTAAATTCACATGACCCCAGATGATAATCATAACAAATTGGCAGGGGGCCGGCCCTCTCCAACAATCACTTCATTCTCATCCTCCCCACACGCCAGTTGATCTCTGTTCTTAACCTCCACCCTCTCAAGCCAATCCTTTCTCTTACAGAAAACCCTTTCCTTCCAGAGAACCCCTCTCTTAACCTCCAATGGCCCTCCTCTCTAAAACTCTGCCTCTCTGGATGATCGAATCTTACATCCCGAGCCTATTCCCTTTTTCACCCCCTCCAGCCTTTTTTTGCATATCCTCATAAGATCCACCATCATCGCCATGCATTTCTTATCACCCCTAACTTTCCTTCATCCATATATAGTGATCCTTCATTCTTTCTCTTACCTCCCATCCTCCCATCCTCCCTTCTCTCCTCTTCCCCTCCTCTCCTCAAACCATTCTCTCATATCCTCCCAGCAGATCCCTTATCTCTCCCAGCTCCTCTTACATCCCCCAGTCATTCCCCCCTCTCACCCTGCATAGCCAATTCTTTCCCCTCCCCCTCCCTCGCAGCCAAATCCCAGCTGATCCCTCTTCTAATCCATTCTTGCCAGATGATCCCCTTTCTTAAACCCTATGCCAGGTGATCCAACCTTCAAATCCTTCCTGTACCTGTCAAATGGCTACTCCTCCAAACATCCCCTTGGCCAGGGTCAGCAGAAAAATGTTCCTTTGGGCTCCAGGCCAACAATAGAGGACAACTGGTAGGAAGAAAGAGCAGGTTGATGACAAGAGCAAACCTGTCTCATGCATATTCATTGTGGCAATCTTGAAAACCCTGCTGGTTAGGTGTGCCTCTCAGAGAGGGTTAGGAAACACTGCCAAACAGGAAAGGGGTCTGGATATGATTATATCTGATGACTTAATGTTTGCTAAACTGTATAACAAAGCAGTGGTCTGATACAGATGAATGCTAGGGGGTTAATAATGGCAAAGCTCAGAAAAGCTTCCTACTTCTGGGTAATCAGGGGCTTTATGACATTAATGACTACTCTGTTTCTTTAAGGAGCAGTGGAGAGCCCTGTTCAGTATAAACTATTTTATAATCCATTGGGTCTAAACCTTTTTGCTTAGCTGCATAGTACTGTCACCATACAGGATAACTAGCAACTAGAATTTTCGGCATGGAGTTTCCCTTTAACAGCACTAAGTCAAAACATGATTTTTTTTTCATCATGAATAATGTTGCTGTAAGGAAAAATATGTACCAGGAGACAGAGCAGAGTGCTGGTTTATTAGTAGTTTAACAGATATTAATACTCCTCTTTACATGCGAATAATTCCCTGGAGTCAAATAGGTAGTAATTTAATGTGAACCTGATCAGAAGAGTATTTAATTTAGTTGAAGGCCTACTACTCTGGATTTGGGAGAGATGTTACTGTGATTGACTACCTTAATATATTAATGTTTGATATGCAGCAAACTATTTATATTTGGCAAGACCATTTCAAGCTGAATTTACTGGTGATAGAAAGAATAAACTAAGTTTTCTCTTGTTACAGTTTGTTATCCCAAAACATGTTATGGCTTTGTAGAAATTAATACTGTCCATTTAATTTAGTAAATTATGCAAATTTTAGGGAGGTATATCTTTCAGTGTTTTTCAAATAATGTAACCAAATTACAGCATTTGAAGCTTAGGATCTCTGTAATCCTCCTATAGATGTCTTTTTGTTTGGGTTTTACTTTCTAAATTTGTATAAATTATTCATTAAAAGTGGCTTGGAAGCATGAAGTAAAATAAGTTACTGCGAATCATGGATGTTGTATAAGGCAGTGCTTCTCAACCCAGTCCTCGAGGCACACCTAGCCAGTCACTTTTTCAGGATATCCACAATGAATATGCATGAGATAGATTTGCATCACTGCTTCCATTGTATGCAAAACTATCTCATGCATTTTCATTGTGGATATCCTGAAAGTCTGACTGGCTAGATGTGCCCTGAGGACTGGGTTGAGAAGCACTGGTGATAACGGTATGATGCACTTTCAGCATCTAGATTGGGACATCATTTGGAGTTTTTCGTGCTTACAAAATGTTCTGGATACAATATATCAAATATACTCCGGGATGAGTTGCGAAAAAGGGCAGGGGGGAATTGAGCTGGTGGCCACATCATGGCGGTACGTTTTCGCCTGCCACGGTTGCGGCAGCTCTGCCCACTATCGCCCCCAAAGCGCCCTGCAAAAGGTGTTGTTATTTCTGGTGCTACTGCTGTCATAAAAATTTTGTTTACCCTGTCCAAACCCCACCCTAACCTCTCTCCTTTCCCTCATATAAATGGTAACGTCACGATAAAGGCCCATTGCATTTTAATGATTGACCCTGATGCTTTGTTATAATATTGAAACATTTAAAGGAGAGGCATGACCCAGTACAGAGGTTCCCAAACCTGTCCTGGGGGACCCCCAGCCAATCAGGTTTTCAGGATATCCACAATGAGTATGGATAAGATAAATTTGCATATACTGAGCCTCCATGGTTTGCAATTAATTTTATGTATATTCATTGTGGATTTCCTGAAAACTTGACTGGCTGGGTGTCCTCCAGGACAGGTTTGGATCTTCCATACTTTGGTGAGAAGCTTAGAGAGACAGTCATGCAAATGAAGGATCAAAATGTAGCAGTACAATCTTGACAGCTCTTGAACAGCCGTTCATGTTGAGAAGCCCTTTCTACACATACAAACAACCATGCTTTCACAGGCAACCCTATTGATTTTTTAAACAGTACTGTCTGCCACCCCTTCTGGCCCAGCATCATTAACCATTTCCAGCCAGACCTCGACAAAGAGAATACCATTAGCCAAAGACCATGCAATAGGCCCAGACTAAACATCCAAGCAATCTACTCCCCTCTCTTCCAGTAGGGGAAATAATCAATCACTTCCTGGAAGAGTGGCATCAGATCACCAAGGACTCCTGGATCTTCCAAATCGTGCAGTCTGGGTACCAATTACATTTCTCCTAGCTCCATCCAGATCCATCTCATTTACTGCAGCTCTGTCTGGAAGTCCAACTGCTTCACCAACAACAAGCAATAGAGCTAATTCCTGTGTGCAAGCATACATAGGGCTTCTAGTCCTAATGTTTCCTCATCCATAAGAAATCATGGGGATTACGACCTATTCTGGACTTGAGACATCGGAAACAGGATGCTGGGCTTGATGGACCCTTGGTCTAACCCAGTATGGCATTTTCTTATGTTCTTACAAGTCTTTCCATAGCTGGACGAATGGCTAATCATGGCAAATACCCAAGATGGAATGTTCTGCTCCTATGTTCAACAATTTTTCTTCTGCAGTGCTTGGGGTTCCTGATCAACTTTGAGTAGTCAAACCTGGAACCCTCTCAGCCTCTCAAATTTATCAGGATTTGGGTAGACTCACTGCAGGAAAGAGCATTCCTCCCTTTTGACCAAGCATGCACCATGATATTGCTTATCCTCCAGTTCTTATTTGCTTCACACTCTATGTCAGATGACTCCTTGTAATCTTAGGTCATATGACAGCTGCAATCCATGTCATTCGGCTGACCCGCCTTCATATTCACTACTTCCAATGGGGTCTGCATACCCAGTGAGGTCAACTGACTCAACCATTGTCATCTGTGGTGTGAATTTCAGCAGCAATGAAGTGAGAGTTACAATGGTGGTTGCGCCCCCAAGTTCTCCAGGAAGGAGATCCACGTCACTCAATACCCCACCAAGTAGTATTAGTGACAGATTCCTCCACCAAAGGATGGGGTGCTTACACCGGATTCTGCCAAACCCAGAGCACCTGGTTACTTTAGAAGAGCCATTTTTAAATCAACCTCCTCAAGCTGAGAGTAATAAGACATACCTTATCAGTGTTTGCCCAACTCCTACAAGGAAAAAGCATCCTGATTCAAACAACAACCTGATTGCCATGTCGTTAACAAATAGGGAGGAACAGGATCATGGCTCTGCCAAAAAACTCTAAAGATCTGGAACTGGGTGGAAAAGAATAGAGTGGCCTTGTATGCCTCCTGTCTGCTGGGCATCTCCAACACTCTGACAGATTAACTCAGCAGAGTGTTTTGGCTAAATGAATGGTCTCTGCAGCAATCAGTGGCCAACAAACTGTTCGGCTTATCGGGGTCTACCCTCAGTGAACTTATTCATATCACAGCAGAACACAAAACGAAATAAGTTTTTCTCAGTTTTGCTGAGCGATCACAGATTGGCTTAGGATACTTTCCTCCTCAGTTGGGAACAAAGCTGATAAAGTGCAAAATGGTGCAGAAAGTGCTTCAGGACTATATTTGGCAGATTCTCAAAACCATAGCATGGCTCAGACACATCTGGTATTCATATCTTGTACAACTTTCCAGCAGTCCTCCAATTCATATGGGAACAGACCCTGCTTTTTAGCTCAGTAAGATGGAACACTTTATCATCCAAACCTCTCTTTCCTCAGTTTAATAGCTTGGATATTGATTGCGTATCTCCACCAGCCCACAGAAATTGCTGACATCCTTGTCTCATCTTGAAAACCTTGAACCAGAAAAATTACTCCTTTTAATGGAACAGGTATTCCAAGTGGTGTCAACAGATTGGGTTGAACCTGTTCTGTTGTGATCCTAGGCATCTGCTAAATCACTTGCTCCATCTGCCTGACTCAGGTCTCACCACCTCTTTGATGTGAGTGAACCTCAGCACCATAGTGGCTTATCATATTCTGGTGGACAGCAAACTGATTTCTACCCATCCACTGATATCTCAGTTCATGAAAGGTCTATGAAAGGTCATTTGTTTCATGAAAAGTTGCATGTCAAGCCCCCCAGTACAAAAACACCTGTTCTGAGGACAGTGCCGGTGCAAGGGTCTGCAGCTGCCTTAGGCAGTGACATCACCATGTCACGTGGTATTCACTCTCTTTCTCTCTCCTGCCATGAACTGCCAAACTTGCATACTGCACACCTTCATCCCTTGTACCTGATGTCTCCTTGCCTCTTGATCGACAAGCCACCATTTGCATGCTGCTTCGCACATTTGAAAAATGGCGCTCTTGCTTATGCCTATGGCACCCCTCCCACTTCTGGTACCCTAGGTGGTAGCCTAGTCCTGCCTAATACTCATGCCGGGCCTGTCCACGGGTCCCAAATGTGGTCCTTTCCCCAACTAATGAAGCCTTCCTTTGAGCCACTGCAGTCAGCTTCTCTTAAATTCTTAATATAGAAGGTGTTGTTCCTTGTGGAGGGTGGCCAATGTAACCCCAATATTTAAAAAGGGCTCCAATGGTGATCAGAGAAACTATATACCGATGAGCCTGACTTCAGTGCCAGGAAAAATAGTGGGAACTATTCTAAAGATCAAAATCACAGAGCATATAGAAAGTCATGGTATAATGGAACACAATCAGCATGGATTTACCCAAGGGAAGTGTATCCTTACAAATCTGCTTCACTTTTTTGAAGGGGTTAATAAACATGTGGATAAAGGTGAACCAGTTGTTGCACCCCTGCCCGCGGAACCGCGGATAGGGCCTTACCTCACCGGGCCTGTTTGCTACCCGACGCCGTCTCCGTGCCCCAAGGTAGGCCAGCTGCCGCTTCTGCCTCTTTGCGGCCTAGAGGTCGCTCCGAAGACTTCAGCCCACTCGGCATGAGCCGCTGTCAACCAGGCCTCTTATGTGGCCTGGATGCCGCCGCCACCGGGCCTTTTCCCGCGGCCTGAGGGCCGCTCCCGATGTCCTCTTCAACAGACGGGAGTCCACCTGGAAGTTCCTCTTCTCGGGGCAGGGAGCCGCCGTCAATCTTATTCTTCAGCGCCGTCAATCTTATTCTTCAGGGCTGAAGTCTTCGGAGCTGACTTCGGGCCTGCTCTCCCTTGTGCAGCAGGAAACCGCTCTCCGTGGCCCTGCAGCCTATCTCTGGCCTTTTCCTAGGCGTGCGGCTGCGCCTCCTTCCTTCCTTTAAAGGGCCAGCGGCAGGAAGTGCCCGTGGCTCCACCAATGTCTTGTCTTCGCCCTCTTCCTCGGTCTGCCCTATAAAAGGGGCTTTGCTTCATTCGTCTGTTGTCTTCGCATCTTTCCAGATGCTCATGAATAGTACTCTTCAGCCTTATACCAGTTCCAAGTCCTGAGGCCCGTGATTCCAGATCCAAGATGTTCGTGAGTCCATTCAAAGATGTCCGTGAGTCCATTCCAAGACGTCCGTGACTCCATTCGAGAGAGACGTCCATGACTCCATTCCAGTTATGTCCAAGCTTCCTTGATGTTCCAAGCTTCCTTGATGTTCCAAGCTTCCTTGATATCCCAAGTCCCTTGATGTTCCAAGTCTCCTTGTGTCCCAAGTTCCATCATGTTTCTGGTCCTAATGCTCCAGGTCCTGTAGGACCCATGCCTCCAGAGATTCCCTGCTTTTAGTCCGAGTTGCCAAGCTCCAAGGTTTTAACTTGTCTTCCTAGTCCTGACTCCGGAGGATCCGAGAGGGTCACTGCAACCCTGCGCTAAGAGACTTCCTGAGCCTGTCCCATTCTCCTCGTGGTCCACAACCAGCCATCCGGCTGTGTAGGGCGCGATGGAGACAGTGTGGTCTGCGACCAGCCCCATGTGCTATGTAGGGCATCTGAGGGTCTTGCTCATCCCTCCTTGTCTCCTGTCCTCGTCTCCTCAGTTCCAAGTCTTCGTCTCCTCATCTTCTCAGTTCGAAGTCCTCGGCTCCTCGTCTCCTCAGTTCCAAGTCTTCGTCTCCTCAGTTCCAAGTCTTCGTCTCTTCGTCTCCACGTCTTTGAGTTTACATCCAAGTCTACGTCCAAGTCTACATTCAAGTCTCCAAGTCTACATCCAAGTCTACATCCAAGTCTATGTTCAAGTCTACATGTCTACGTCCAAGTCTCCATGTCTCCAAGTCTCCACGTCTACGTCCAAGTCTCCACGTCTACGTCCAAGTCTCCACGTCTACGTCCAATCTTCCAAGCTCTGTCCAGATCTGCTCCTGTGCCGCCCATTCCTGCACAAACACCTCACCATGGGTGCCACTCGTGTCCTGACCTGAGCCGCTCCTTGGCCCAAGGGCTCCGCTTTACTTTGAGCCAAGTGACGCGTGCCGAGTCCACACCATCGGCTCCCGAAGGCTGCGCTCGCAACATCAGTAGATGTTGTGTATTTAGATTTTCAGAATACGTTTGACAAAGTCTCTCATGAGAAGCTTTTAAGAAAACTAAAAAGTCATGTCCTTTCGTGGATTACAAACTGGTTAAAAGACAGGAAACCAAGAGTAGGATTAAATGGTCAATTTTCACAGTGGAAAAAGGTAAACAGTGGAGTGCTTCAGGGATCTGTACTTGGACCAGTGCTTTTCAATATATTTATAAATGATCTGGAAAGGAATATGATGAGTTAGGTAATCAAATTTGCAGATGATACAAAATTATTCAGCGTAGTTAAATCACAAGTGGATTGTGATAAATTGCAGGAGGCCTTTGCGAGATTGGAAGATTGGGCATCCAAATAGCAGATGAAATTTAATGTGTACAAGTGCAAAGTGATGCATATAGGGAAAAATAACCCATGATGTAGTTACACGATGTTAGGTTCCATATTAGGAGCTACCACCCAAGAAAATGATCTAGGTGTCATAGTGCACAATACATTGAAATCGTTTGGCTCAGTGTGCTGTGGCAATTAAAAAAGCAAACTGAATGTTATGAATTATTAGGAAGGGAATGGTGAATAAAACAGAAAATGTCTTAATGCCTCTGTATCACTTTATGGTGAGACTAAACCTTGAGTACTGTGTACAATTCTGGTTGCCGCATCTCAAAAAAGTTATAGTTGCACTGGAGACTGTACAGAGAAAGGTGACTAAAATGATAAAGGGGATGGAATGGCTTCCCTATAAAGAAAGACTAAAGAGGTCAGGGCTCTTCAGCTTGGAGAAGAGATGGCTGAGGGGAGATATGATAGAGGTCTATAAAATCATGAGAGGTTTAGAATGCGTAAATGTGAATCAGTTATTTACTCTTTCGGATAATAGAAGGACTAGGGGGCACTGCATCTAGTTAGGCAGTAGCATGTTTAAAACTAATCGGATAAAATTATTTTTCACTGAACGCACAATTAAGTTCTGGAATTTGTTGCCAGAGACGTGGTTAGGGCAGTTAGTGTAGCTGAGTTTAAAAAAGGTTTGGATATGTTCCTGGAGGAAAAGTCCATTAACTGCTTTAATCAAATTGACTTAGGGAATAGCCACTCCTATTACTGGTATTAGTAGCATGGGATCTACTTAATGTTTTGGGTTCTTGCCAGGTACTTGTAACCTGGATTGGCCACTACTGGAAACAGGATGCTGGGCTTGATGGACCCTGGGTCTGACCCAGTTTGGCAACTTCTTATGTTCTTGTTATAGTGCCTTCATTCAGAAGTCAGTGATCTCCAAGCTTTCATCCACAATTCTCTGTACATACAACAGAGTGGTTCTTCATTCTTACCTGAAGTTTCTGTCACAAGTAGTTTTGGTTTTCCACATCAATCAATCCATCATATCCCTCATCTTCTTTCCAAGGCCCCATGCACATGAAAGTGAAAAATCCTTACATACTTTTGATTGCAAATTGGCCTTAGTATAGTACAAAAGGCAAATTCAGCCGCATCATCAAACTTCCTAGCTCTTCGTCTCATATGACCCCAACAGTTAGGAGCAGTGTTGCCAAATGTATTCTAACTGGCTTGGTGAGTGCACTCACCACTACTACGCCTTAGTACAGATGCAAGTAACAGACTCTATACCAACTCATCAAGTGAGAGACATGGTAGCTTCCATTGCTCATCTTTGAGAAGTACCCATTGAGGATATCTGCAAAGCTGCAACTTGGTCTTCATTTCATACCAGTAAATTTGGACAAGCAGTTTTGCTTAATCTGTTCTCACAGCAGTCCACTCTCCATTGTGGAGTCCAGATTGCTTACTAAATAAACGCTCCACTGCAGCCCTCAGCTGGGGCCTCCTCACTTGTAATGGCTAATTCAGCCTGCTTATTGATAGAAAAAGCAAGTTTGCTTTTTGTCGATGTTGTTTTCTGTTGATAGCAGGATGAATTAGCTCAAAGCTCTACTGGCTGGAAGAGGCAAGTCCATTTGGTTCCACTGGATGTCATCACCCACATGTAATGGCTAATTCATCTTGCTATCTACAGAAAACACTGTTTACAGTAAGCAAACTTGTTTTTTCCAAATAGGCTTCAGATGCAAATTGGTATTTAGGTAACTTTAGGGCAGAAGGGCAGAGGCTGGCATACAGTACTAATCGTGGCATGGATGTATATGCCCTGCCCTATATCATACCTTCTACCCTGCGCAACAGACTGATTCATAGTTATGTTTGTTAGGCCTTCTTATGTAGTATTTTCCTGTATTTGGATGTTGTCTTTGGACAATAGTAGGTGCATCAGTCTTTCATTGGGAAATGACCTCCAGAGCAGCATCCGACCAGGTATGCTGTTTCATGAGTTTCACACAAATCATGATAATAAATTCCAGCAACATTTTATAGTGTTGCCTGCTATCATGTATTTATGCACTGGTTTCTGTTTTACTTGAGGTTTATCTATATCTGTCTATTTATCTATTATCAATCAATCAATCTATATTATGAAACAGTATGCACAATGTGCTTCCTAATTGTTTATAAGTAGGTATGTATTGCTCTAGGTTCAGCTTCTCAATAGCATTTACCATACAAGGAAGATTATGAAAGGGAAGAGATTTGTCACAATAATATGAGCATTGCACATACCAATAAAATAATATCCCAATTATTTTTGCAATATTATTTTCTTTCTTTCATTAAAAGAAATATGTCCTTAGTTGACCATATCTAAGAGTGTATGAGTTCAATGATCAATATTAGGTGAATTATTTAACTTCCCATCTGTAAGTAATAGCTCTGTAGCTACATTCATAACTAATGGCATACAACTATTGAGAAACAGATCATTTGGAAAAGCAAGGAAAAGAACTTATTACTTTTCAATCCCTTCACTCAGTGATGTTGAAATTTTTTGTCTTAGACCTGTTCATCTGAAGTTTCAGCAAGCAGTGCACAGGACAGAACTTCGATATTCATGAGAGTAATTACAAATCAGATTAGCAGCACCTTAGCTCCTTTTTTGGTATTTGCAGGTTCATCATTTCATTCTGTATTGATAGAGTGTCTATCCTACTAAAGCTAAAATCAAATGGTATCAATTTATTTACGTATTTTCCTTTTTTTATGAAGAGTTTGCCATATTAAATGAACCATGAATTCTGGAATCATTAGGGAAAAGTCTATTTTGGGAATTTAGTGTAATCATAATTATTTTTTTGGTGTTCAAATTATAGTAATAATTATCTAAATACTTGCTTTCTGAAATGTTCTCAGGGTGAAAACATATGTAACACCTTTTTACCAGTTATCGGTGTGGTATTGAGAAGAATGGTGAATTTAGACCCTCGGTAGAATATGGCCATCACTGGCCACAGACCACAATAGTCAAACACATAATTAGTTCCATATGGTTGCTTTATTTGAGATGTACTGTTGTACAACAGACAATATGCATTCTCTTATTCAAGACCTTCTCCAACTTGGGTAGGATAGAACTATTTACAATATTCAACTTACAGTTAATTTTTTGGACATATTCTTTCTCATAAAACCTGCTTTAAGAGCAGGTTTAGTGCATAGTCACTTGATATATTTTTCAGCTTCATTTCTTTCACTGCGATTTGCTTCTCCTTATCAGTCATTATTAATTGTCTCTGCTTTTTTATTTATGTGATTTACATTCCATCTTTCAGGCATTTCAGAGTGGATTCAATCTATGCCTTTTCTTTGGCCTACCAGGCTACAACTATAGGGGCCGCTTCCTTAGCCCACCCAATCAGAATACAGAGACACAATAGGGCCGATACAGAAAAACCCACAGGAGAGCCGGTGAGTGCCCGCTCTCCCGGCGCGCGCCCAGGCCACTCTCCTGGATGCGCGATTCAGAAAGAAAAAATATGCAAACGAGGGCCCGCGGTAAAAGGAGGTGCTAGGGACACTAACACGTTCCTAGCGCTTCCTTTTTGACAGAAGTGGCGGCTGTCAGCGGGTTTGACAGCCAACGCTCAATTTTACTGGCGTCGGTTCTCGAACCCGCTGACAGCCACGGTTTTGGAAAATGGACGCCGGCAAAATTGAGCGTCCGTCTTCCAACTCGCGGGCCACGGGCAGATTTTAATTTTTTTTAATTTTTGGGGCTTCCGACTTAATATCGCTATGATATTAAGTCAGAGGGTGTACAGAAAAGCAGTTTTTTCTGGTTTTCTGTACACTTTCCTGGTGCCAGCCGAAATTAACTCTTGCCTTTGGCAGGCGTTAATTTCTGAAAGTAAAATGTGCAGCTTGGCTGCACATTTTACTTTCTGTATCGTGCGGGAATAACTAATAGGGCCATCAACATGCATTTGCATATTGCGGGCGCTATTAGTTTAGGGGAGGTTGGCCTTGCGTTTTCCATGTGCTATTACCCCTTACTCGGGCCAATACAGAAAAAGCCGTGGGAGAGCCGGCGAGCGCCCGCTGTACCAGTGTGCGCCCAAGCCACTCTCCTGGGAGCGCGATTCAGAAAGAAAAAATATACAAATGAGGGCCCGCGATAAAAGGAGGCGCTAGGGACACTAGAGCTCCCTAGTGCTTCCTTTTTGACAGAAGCGGCGGCTGTCAGCGAGTTTGACAGCCGACGCTCAATTTTACCGGTGTCAGTTCTCGAACCCGCTGACAGCCATGGGTTCAGAAAACGGACGCCGGCAAAATTGAGCGTCCGTCGTCCAACCTGCGGGCCGCGGGCAGATTTAAAATGTTTTTTTATTTTTGGGGCCTCCGACTTAATATCGCTACGATATTTCGAAAGAAACTTAAGACTTGGCTTTTCCTTCAAGCCTTCCCTTAACTCCCTAAACCGTCAATATGATACATATTCAGACTCTACTTCCGGACTAGATGCCACGCCTAATTTCGGCGCTTTATATTTTCATTTATTTAGTTCCGCTGTCCTTTGTTTCTGGCTACCCTAGCCCCCAAGTTCTATTTCCTTGTTTTATGTAACTTTTGCTTCTTTGTTAAATAGTTTATTAAGTTAATCCCCTTTTTCCATGTAAACCGATTTGATATGAATCTATTCATGAAGGTCAGTATAGAAAAGTATTAAATAAATAAATAAAAATATTAAGTTGGAGGGTGTACAGAAAAGCATTTTTTTCTGCTTTTCTGTACACTTTCCTGGTGCCGGCCGAAATTAACTCCTGCCTTTGGCAGGCGTTACTTTCTGTATCGCGTGGGAATAACTAATAGGGCCATCAACATGCATTTGCATGTTGTGGGCGCTATTAGTTTTGGGGGGGGGGTTGGCCATGCGTTTTCCACGCGCTATTACCCCTTCCTGTATAAGGGGTAAAAATAGCGCGTGGAAAACGCGCGTCCAACCGGGGGCTAACAGTGCATTCGGCCTGAGCGCACTTTACTGCATCGGCCCGTGTATAAGGGGTAAAAATAGCGCATGGAAAATGCGAGTCCAACCGGGGGCTAACAGTGCACTCGGCCTGAGCGCTCTTTACTGCATCGGCCCCATAGAGAAGAGATGACTGCTTTAGTGATTCACCAACAGAGTTTCAGGAGGAGGTGGAAATTTCTTTCATTTGGTCCCCCCACATTGCATATGCCCCAAAGTGTTGGTCTGTTTTACAGATATAGCTCTGGTTCTGACCAGGTGAAGCCCTGCCCCTACACGATGTCATCTGTGGTGGACTAAAAGACCAGGTCTGCTACTAGTGGTGGGATGCCTTGGGGGATGGATGCTTCTTAGGGAGCTCCTTAGAGAGTGTATCGGTGTAATGAGAATGAGGTTATGGGCTGTTCTTTTGGGAGAGGGTGATTTATTTTTATGTTGGGTTTTCAGTAGTTTAGCTGGGTGCGCTTTGAGATGGCTTGCCTCATCCATTTGCCATGAAGGAAGGAAATTATAGAGGGGATGGTTGGCTGGGATTTTATCAATGGTAGTGTTAAGGATTTATATTTATTATGCTTATTTAATTATTAATGTGTAGACTTTGGAGGGAGTATAATTCTAATGTCATTGATTTTGCTGTGCAGTCTTTTCCAGCTCTGAAGTGAGAGTAGAGTGAGGGCAAAATGTGGTAGGAATTTTCCATATTGTTATAGTTTGCATTTATAATATAGGATGTTATATTTATATTGATATTATATGTGCTATGCTATTATATTGATACTGTGTATGCATGCTATATTTTTAGGCTCATTATAACACGCTTTATTTATTTATTTATCTATTTATTTATTTGCTTATTTAAAATTTCTTATTGACCAGTTCCCTGGCTCAAACAAGTTGTCCAATGCAGTTTATATCAATAAACATGCATAATAATATAAAAAACTTTTAAATAAAACAATAAAATACAAAAATCCAAAAACACGTGTGTTGGGAGAGGGTTTTGCCCACAGAAAGGTATGAATGAGTCAAAATTATAAAATATCTTTCTATTCACTTTCTATAACATCCTACTTCATGGTATCCATGCTTAGTAAATGGGGGTTTCTTCTTTTTCTCCTTGCTTACTATTTCCAGAGTCCCAAATCTCAGCTGACAATCTTTGTCCTCTCCAAGATGCTTCCTCATACAGTGGAATTTGGTGTCCTTTGTCTGGAGGGGGTACTCTTACTTTCCGCCTGAGCTCTCTGCCATTCCAGAGCTCCTTAGGCATGCTGCCAATTTTCATCTGTCTCTACCAAACCCCTCACTTTAGAATGCTCTCATTTCGAGCTCTCACCAAAACCTTCTCCTCCAAGATCTGACGCCCAACTCCAGAACTTATACCTTGATATCTTTACGCTACTTGCATAGTAGCTGTGAAGTTACAAAAAAACAAAAAAACAGCGTTTGTTGGGAAAGAGTAAATGAGGTGACTGTGTGTGCTATATACACGATACTGATTGTAGCCCTATGTGGGCAAGAGCCAGGCGACTGTGAAAGCACATTTATTCTGATATAATTTCCCAAAAAATTTCTTTGAGATAATATTGGTCAAAAATAATTCCTCTTTTGATTGGGATTTGTTGGATTGATAGATTGATACGAGGAAGATTTGGAAGCCTTATAGAGTTCATTTTGTGTAAGTAAGTTACTAGGTAATACATTTAAAACTCATAAGAGAAAATGTTTTTCTCTCAATGCATAATTAAGCTCTGGAATTCATTGCCAGAGGATGTGGTGAAAGCTATTAGTGTACCTGTGTTTAAAAAAGGTTTGGATAAATTCCTGGAGGAAAAGTCAATTAACCATTATTAAGGCAGAGTTGCAGAAATCCATTGCTTATTTTTGGGATAAGGCGCTTGGAATATATTTACCCCTTGTGATCTTGTCAGCTACTTGTGATCTGGCTTGGCCACTGTAGGAAACAGAATACTGAGCTTGAAGGACCTTCGGTCTGACCCAGTATGGCACTTATTTGAACTTTCTATGACCTTCCTTTCTTCATCAGATTTCCATTATAACCCAACACAGATTAGAAATTGTATTACATTTAGAATATTTGATTGGTTTCCTTTTAGAATTATCTCAGTGTTGTGTTCACCAGCTGCGGCAAACCTGCGGCCAGGCCCTCTTACCCTCTACAACGTAATCCAGCGTCTGGCTCCACTTCTCTTGCATCGGTAGGCCGCTGGCTCAGTCCTCGGGCCAACCCTGGTGTTCCTGATGCTACGACGAACCCTGGTGTTCTGCGGGGGGCCTCTCTGCGTAGCCCGCGGAGAGATGCCGCCGTCCAGTGCTGTGCCCTTCCCTAGGCGCGCATGTGCGCATCACTACTGCTTTTAAAGGGCCCGCGGCGGGAACTTGGCCGTGGTCCCGGATGATGACGTCGCTGAAGCTCTGGTATATAAGGCCGGGCTCAGCTCCTGATAGTCGCCTTTGCAACAGGTCTCCACGCTGGATGTGTACGTTGCCTCCTGGTGATTCCTTCGTGTTCCTGGTTCCTGATCCCTTTGAGATCCTGTCCCTGGTTTATCTCCTCTGTTTCTGTGTTCGTCTACCCAGCTTCCCTTCAGACTGACTTCCTGAACTCGACCATTGCTTTGCCTGACTCCGCTATTGATCTTTTCCTGGACCCGACCACTGCTTTGCCTGACTCCGCTATTGATCTTCTCCTGGACCCGACCACTGCTTTCCCTGACCACGCTACTGATCATCTCCTAGTCCAGACCTCCACTTTGCCTGACACACTACTGATCATCTCCTAGTCCAGACTTCCGCTTTGCCTGACCATGCTACTGATTATCTCCTTGTCCAGATCTCCGCTTTGCATGACCACGCTACTGATCATCTCCTGGTCCAGACCTCCACTTTGCCTGACCACACTACTGATCATCTCCTAGTCTAGACCTCCGCTTTGCCTGACCACGCTACTGATCATGTCCTAGTCCGGACCTCTGCTTCGTTTGACTACGCTATTGTTCCACTCCTGGACTTGACCTCAGCCTTACCTTGCCACTACTCCTTGATAGCCGCCTGCCCTGACTACAGCCTGTTCTATGTTGCCTCCATTGTCATCGTCCTGGACTTGGCCTTTCAGGCTTCGGCTTGTTCTTGCTCAGGTGCCCCTTGTCAGACTTTGTTTCCTCTTGGCGCCCGGCTCTCTGGGACTCTGCCTTATCCAGTACAGACTCATCAGCTGCACTGTTGCTGCCTCTGGGCTGACCTCTTCACCCTCTCAACAACGCACGGAGGCCCATCTAACTCCAGCCGGCCCCGGTACCCAAAGGCTCAACCCGCGGGGAACGAGGGCTGGTATTGGCGAAGCTCCAGCCGGCCTCCGTCAGTCAGCCCCCTGTGCCTGCTGACGGTGGGGACCTGTAGGATCCCTCCTATGGGTAGCGTCAACCCCACCTCGGCCCAAGGGTCCACCTCCTATGCAATACTCAGTTAATGTATTCAAATGGACTCCTTTAGACTGGGAGTTGTCTCACATTTAGAACATTAGAATGGTTGCTTACTGTTTGATGGTCCATGTTGGGTTATAATGAAAGACATTGGTCAGTGTTTTCTCCCGGCGTTTCAAGTTGCTTCTCATTTTGCCTTCCATTGTTGTAGAGATTCATGCACCATGCTGTTATCCTTTGATCTGTCTCAGTGGGGACATTTGACTTTCAGTGATTGCCAGGCGGATGCTCTCTCCATGCCTTTATTGTCCTTTGTGCACCCGGTGTCTGGGATTTGCTATCCACTCAAACTGTGTACTGAATGTAATTTTTCAGGAGTAGTTTTTTATTTTATGTCCTTGCTATCTCCTGTACATTGGCAAAACCATCAGGAAAATTAAGATTATGATTTTTTTTAGCATTGCAGCAATATCAAGCTTGACTGACAGTTGGCCCCCTTGGTCACTCACTGGTTGCAGCACCATTACTCAGTTTCTGATTTGCATTTTTTGTTCTTGAGTGCCATACTCCTCAAATCAGTAGCAGCAAATTTGCACTACCCTTAATCGGACAGGAACAGACCTGGATTTTTGTTTTAAAGACTTTACATCCCGATGGTTTGAATCAAGAAATAGACTGGTCTGCTTGACTTTAATGTGTCAGGTACTTTTTGTAATTATTCTTGTACTTATAGATGTACATGTTCAAATTAAATGTACTATGTGTTCGGGACCCTTTGTAATTTGTTTATATTACATGGCCTTTCTGCTGGTTTATTGGCTATCACTGTATTGTGATCTTTTGTCAGCATTTTTGAGCTTTTTGTAAAGTTCCTCCTTTGTCTTTGTTTTTTGAGGTTTAAATACTCTCGTCAGACTACTCTAGTATTGTTGTAAGTTCTGTGTCTTGTATGATGTCATGTCACGTGTTGTGTTCACTTTAATGTTTTAATTGAATGATTGACTGCTTTATTTTGGTTTTTTTTAGAAGGTGACTCCTTGACACAGCTCACTAGTGAAACACAGCCTGTATCAGGGATTTCTCATGCGTATTCATTGTGGATATCATGAAAACATGGCCTGTTTGTGGCTGTCGAGAATTGGAGTTGACCTCCCCTGGCCTAACACTTTTCTGGCTTTTTTTAACCGTGTTATATTTAGGAAAGTAAATTTTAATTTATGAGCCCTTTCCTTAGTATTTTGACTACGGGTTTGATATTGGCCTTTTTCCATGTCCTCTTTGTTGCTTCCCATTAAAACCTGACATGGATCCATGTTATGGGGAATTGTATCTGCTTCAGAGGAAAACTTCTTAACATTATCTTGTATCATCCGTTCACATCTCCCATGTGTTACATGTGCATAAAATTGCTATTTTGTAGGTGTAAAAATGCATTTTATATGCATAAACAATGAAGCAAAATGAAATTTAAAAAGCAATGAAACTTTCACCCTCCAAATAAAAATTAAATGAAACTAATGACATTTTTGCCATGCACACTCCTAGTTTGAATCAATCAACTAGTGGAACTGAAAATAATCCATTCAAATGAGGCTCTTTCATCCTCCAATAAAGTATATTTCATGAGCAGCCAGTGGAAGAAATGTTTTGCTCAGTTTGTTACCTGGCAACAGATTGTGCCTTTATTTCTCAAAGAACACCTGTTAGGCTGCCTAGCAGTGAAGGCAATGTGTATGTTTATTTTTATTTTTCTTAAGACTATTTAATGATAAAAAGGTCAAAATGAATTAATATTTTAGACAACTAGACACTTTAAAGATATGTTAAACAACTGAAATTACCTTGTGATATCTTAAGATTTAATATGATGATATAACGCAGGGCTCAACAAATCACAGGTTGCTAGGTTGCCATGGTGATAAGAAATTTAGGGCATCTATGGTGCTAGTGGGCCAATGGAAATCAGCTTCAGCAGAGGAAGAGGCAATGTTAGCATGCATGTGGGCCAATTGTAGAAGGCACTGGTGATATTAATGGGCCTGCATGGGACAAAGGAGTGGGCAGGGTTAGAGGTTGGGACAAGCTAATGGGGGAAAGAGGAGGCAGCTGGGATATCAGCATCCATACAGGCCGAATAGGAAGCTCTCTCTGTTGCCTGCATTGCCAAAAGGGAACTGTTTAGCATTGGCCTGAAGAGGAGGAAGAGAGCACAGTAAGAGAGATGGGAATGGGTTAAGAGAGATTGCTGTGAGGGGACAAAACTGATGGGGAGAGGATGAGGATATTCCCAGAGAATGAGAGACTGATAGGGATAGGGGACTGAAAGGGTGTATAACTGGTGGGGACAAGGATGGGGGGAGGTTGAGGGAAAGGGAGACTAGATTGGTGGGGACAATTGAGGGCTTGAGAGGGAGAATGATGGGGACAGGGTTTGGGATGGAGAGAAGAAGACTGTTGGGGACTAAGGCTATGGTGAGAGATTAAATAAATAGGCAGTTGCCTCAGGTGCAGTTATTGGGGATAGAATGCCTCTGCTGGTGCTGTGCAACAGCATGCTAAAGGAGTTGCAGCAGACCTCAGCTGTAGATTCCCCAGTTTCCTCCCGGCTGTTCTTCAACTTTGGTGGAGCTGGGAGGAAATGAGTGCAGAAGACTGAGCTGTCAGTTGCTGGCTCCTAATTATTTTGACTGGCTCCTGGATCCAAAGAAAATTTGTTAGGGCCTGATATAGCAAGAGAAATTCACAGACACTGACTGATGATAAATAGTTTGAATGGAGGCAAATAGGGTTAAAAGGGTAACTTCAGATAGCAGTTCTGAGTATGAGGGCTACACTTATCAAATCAACTTTGTGTTTGTACTTCTTCTCAGTCATATAATAGAGTAATATTTTATCTGACTATGATTATAAGGAAGACAATTATCTTTTTGATTCTCATACTGATGTTTATTTATTTATTGTGCTTCTATACTACATAAGAACATAAAAACATAAGAAATTGCCATGCTGGGTCAGACCAAGGGTCCATCAAGCCCAGCATCCTGTTTCCAACAGAGGCCAAAACCAGGCCACAAGAACCTGGCAATTACCCAAACACTAAGAAGATCCCATGCTACTGATGCTACTGTTTATCATAAATCTAAATGGTTTACATCTTTATCATATATACAATACCATATCATAAAAAATTAATAAAAACACCAGTGCAACACCTCAGAATTATATATTGAGAACACACAATCAATGCAGACATAAATAAAAAAGCACCTTTGTTCATCTTTTTTTTTAGCAGCCTAGCTTGTACCTTATAAACTATTCCCCACCTGCTGCTCCAGTTATCACTTTACCCTTTGATGCTTCTGTGCAGAGTCAAGTTTTTAGCGCTTTTTAAAATTATTTCTGATCTCTCAATAACCATAGTTCTTCCGGCATTAAGTTCCAAAGCGCCGGTCCTGCCACTGATAGAGCCCTTTCACATATAGCACTTAAATGGACTTGCTGAACAGAGGGAGTCACCAAAAGACCTTTATTCATAGAGCGTAGTCTCTTTGAGGCATATATACCTGAAGTCTTGTTACCAGCTGTAAATTCTCCAGCTTATAAACATCTTGTGAACTATTGTTGAAATTTTAAATTGAATTCTACATTCCACCAGCAACCGATGAAGATGACAAAGGGCCATTGTAATATGATCAAATCTTGCTACATCGCAGCACCCTAGCGGCTGAATTCGGGAGCAATTGTATAGGTTTAATTAGGGGTAGATTTTCAAATGTTACACGCGCGCGTCCATGTGTGCGAGCTACCCGGCCTACACACCTGGATGCATGATTTTCTAACATGCTGGCGCGTGCATGTTATAAAATTTCAGGTCGATGCGCGCAAGGGGGGGGTAGAGTAATGCAATTACATGCAGTGACGCATTGGGGCCTTCCCCAGTTCCCTTCCAGTCTGCTCCAATTAAGGAGCAGACTGGGAGGGAACTTCCTAACTCCCTATTTCTATCCTAAACTCCCAACTCCCTATCTCTATCTCTATCCCTATCCTAAACTCCCAACTCCATATCTCTATCCTAAATACCCCCCAATTTCTTATTTTACCTTTTGCTTCTGCTTTTTAGCAGGAGCAAGTTGCATGCGCCGGCACAGTGGCAAATGGCCGCTGTGCCGGGCGCCTCTAGGCCCGGACCGCCCCGGATCTCCCCTTTTTCTAGCCCTGGGACTTACACGCGTCCCTGGGGTTTACACGCGTGGCCGGGCCCTTTCAAAATTGGCCCAGTGTGCGTAAGGCCTGGCCACACGCGTAAACCCTGAAAATCCGGCCCTTAGATTTTTCGGAAGTCCTAAAAGAAGTAAATTACAATAATCAGTATTATTAAAAATCAACATCTCTGTGCATTTCTTAATTCCGATACAAGTAGACATAAAACTTGAGTATAAATATTATTTTGTAAAACATGTAGAATCCTTTTCACTGAGGAGTCTATACATCCCTCCAGCTTTCAGCCTTCCTTGGGTGAATAGTAACTATTATAAAAGAGTCTATTCAGGATATACGCTGATAAGATATTCCCCATGTTTTGAATAAAATTATTTGGAGCAATCAGAAGGTGGAGACATTTTTTTACCATCCTCCATATTGCCCTTAAACCTGCTCAAGAGAGGTTATTCCAATCACATGCTTTTGTAGGGTTAGCCACTTCCTAGAAGAATATGTTTACTTTCTTCTAGAGCAGAAGTAAGTTTGGCTGGGCATTTATTTTTGCCAACTGGTTCTTTGGCCAGGTTTTTCCCAGACCCCATTATGACAAAGACAACAACGGAGATTCCCGCCTATCACTAGCTACCTGAGCTTGATCACGAGACCACTTCATTATCCACTGCTTGGCTAACTTACTTCAATACACTTTTCACTATTCTGGCTCCTTAATACTCCTCTAAACCCATGATTGCTATCAGAAAACCACTACTAAATTAAATAAATACCAAGCTAAACTCTGTTTTGTTGGAAGTAGCAAAATATACGATTTTTAAATAAAAATAAAGAAATACTTAGCCAGATAAGTCGGAACTTATTCAGCTAAATGATGCTGAACTGCTGTACATGCATATTTATACTTTCAATTTAAAAATATACGCATAGAGATTTTACATGTGTATTTTAAATATTGTGTTTTATGCATGTTAAGTCCATAAATTTTGTAACATGCATGTGTGAAGGAAGTTACTAATTTTAAAATTAGTCCACCAGTTTGCCCAGTCCATATGCAGGTCATTGAGACTCTCCTGGTTCTTCAGCCTGAACTCTCCCCAGTTCTTTTAGATCCTCCACCCACACAGTACTTCAAAATAAAGACATTTAATATCACTTATGACAACACTGGGGTAGATTTTTAAAAAATTGGGTGTGCATCCATGGGCACGCGCTTCCTGGCACGCACACATGGATGTGGCTATTTTAAAACGCGCACGTTGGCGTATGCGTGTTATAAAATATGATACCTGCACGCACATGTGCGGCGAATTTTAACATCTGTGTTCACATGAGGGCGGGTGGCATCCGCGTATGGGGGAGAAATTTTAAAAGACAACGCACAGCAATGCGACTAGGGCTTCCTCAGTTCCCTCCCAATCCACTCCAATTAAGGAGCGGAATGGGAGGGAACTTCCCTATATGACTTCCTACTCTGCCTCCCTTTTCCTCTCTCCTCTCCGACCCCTAACACCCCTTTCCCTACCTTTTTTTTTTGTTATTTTGGAACTTCATCTGAATAAATGAAGTAAGTTCTGTGTGCTGGCCGGCTGCCGGCGCACGCTTCCCCAGGACAGTGGCTAATGGCCGCTGTCCTGGCCGGTCTCCATCCTGCCCCACCCCACCCCGCCCCTCCCTACCCAGACCATGCCCACAGTCTGCCTCTTTTTCATGGCCTGGCATTTTGGTGCATAACGGGTTATGCGCGTGACTGATCTCTTTGTAAAACATGCGCGGTGTGCAAGGCCGGCCACATGCATAACCCCCGTTTTTTTCTTGCGGCGGGTTTTTAAAATTTACTTGATTGTGCTTCATTAAGTTTATGATGCTTTTACCTGTTTATCATGATTATAGTGTATTTGTTTTCCTATGGCTCTACCCTGGATTCTGGATCTTTTATGTTATTTAATTTATATGTTTTTATTATAACATTTTAGGTAGAATTTACATACTATTAGGTTTTACTTAGTTAATGTTTTTTTTGTTTTTGTTTAAATATGTTTATTAACAACATAACAGCGGTTTTGCTTATACCACAAACACAGAGTTGAGACATTACGTTATGTGGAACTAAAGAGACACAGGTCTTATTGTCTATATTTTACAAACTGTAATATGACTAAAATATTTGACCTGTATGCAATATTCAACCTGTTTTTAATCATCAACCAGTTTGTAACTAAGCCTTTCACAACAATTCGTGTCATCCTCCCACACTCTCTGCAGGGGAGTGTATTGATATAATATATATATAAGAAAGCAAAATCCCATTTGAACATCATTTTCGTCATTTGTATTTTTTAATTTTTCCTATCCAGGTTCAGAGGTCAGGGAGGGAGGCACAGGGGTCACACTGCCTAGCGTGTGACTGAGGCTTATCCCCACTAGTCCCCCTGCCGGACCTCCTCCCCTTCCCTGTATTCCCCCCTCCTCTCCCCCCCACCCCCCTTAGGACATCGGACATCTAGTCTGTTTGACTTTCCTTAAGTCTCTGCTCACCAAAGAAAAAAATCGTTTAACGTTGTAAGTAATTTGACCTCCTGGGGCAGGGTATGGACATAAAATGCCCAGATTAACTCCATCCGGGCATAGTGGTTATCTGATCTTTGCTTCACGGTTAAATGTTCCATATGTAGCAGTTTGTGGAAAAGTTTCTTTCAAGTACCCATAAAGGAAGGGTTCTTCACTGTCCACTGAGATAATATAGCCACCTTTGCAATAAGTACTATTTTATCCAACAAATGTAGTTGTGATTCATCGACCTCCAGATGGGCATCATCAATTAGTCCAAATAACCAGATACACGGTTCCACAGGTATGGATTTATTCCACATTTTGTTAACTGTGGTTTGTAGTGCCTGCCAAAACGGTTGTAAAATTGGACAGGCCCAGAAGCAATGGAAGTAATCTGGAGTCGGGTGAGTATATTGTGTGCACAAAGTATCTGAAATCACTCCCATCTGTAGAGCACGTTGTTGGGAGTAGAAAGCCGGATGGAGGAATTTATACTGCTTGTCTCGTAGCAAAACATTCTCTATCGTCTCAGGTATACATTGAAAACAATATATTAAATCTGCTGAGCACAGTATATGAGCAGACTATTTATTCCAACGGGCTAATAAGGGGTCGAATACAGGCGAAGGTGTTAAGTTCACCAGTGCCCTATAATATTGTGAGCATGAGAAGCGCTTTTCATCAGGCCCCTATAGAAAGGATTTAAGGCTGAGGGATTGGTAAAATGTAGGGTGAGATTTTTCAGTGTCAATTACAAAATGCCGTATCTGCAAATATCCATAAAAGTCTTTGGTTAGAAGTTGGTACCAGTCCTTGAGCTCTTGAAAACTAAAGAGATGACACGGTGATGCGTCCACATTAATTTACTGTGAAAAATTTGTGAGTCCCATAGTACTCCAGTTGTGGAATAAAGCTTGGTCCATGCCTGGCAAAAAAGATGGGCTTCCATGAAGCAACATAAATACTGTAAATTCCGAGAATACCTGGTGTGCCCTACACATAGTCTTCCACACTAGACGAAATGGGTGGATAATCACAATATTGAGAATATCTTTTGGAAGTAAAATTGCCTTAGCATGCAGTACTGCACTTGGAGAATAGGGTGTTAACCATTGCTTATAATAGGCTAAAGGTGAATAATACTCAGTATCAAAAATCCAGTCACGTATATGCCTCAATAAATTTGCCTGATTATAAACCGCCAAGTCTGTGCAATTTAGACCACCATCCTTTTTTGGTCTCATTAGCTCCTTCGATGGAATTCGTGCCCTTTTCCCTCCCCAAAGGTATTTCTTTAATTCCTTATTAATAAGGAGACATCTTGTTTCTTTATACAAATAGGAAGCATACTAAATACATATAGCCATCTCAAAATTTCCATCATTTTCATTAAGAGTATCTTCCCAGAGAGAGAAAGAGGAAAGGCACTCCAAGCTTAGGGGGGTGATATTGAGACCATATAAGACTTGTCGATTAGCAGAAATATAAATTCCTAGATATTTGAGATGGGAGTCCACCCACTTCAAAGGGAAATTCCCTGGCCATGAGTGTTTCAATGTTCCAGTAATTTCTAACGCCTCTGACTTGTCAGTATTGATCTTTAGCCCTGTAAAGCTCCCAAATGATTTCTGAATTTTGAGGACCTGAGACAATGTCGTAACCGGATTACTTAAAAATAGTAACATATCGTCTGCAAAAGCAGCCACCTTAAAGTTGGCCTGTTTATATGTAAAACCTTTTTCCTCTTATGATTCAGCCAGTTTTCGAAGTAAGGGATCCAGTGCCAGTATATATAAGATAGGGGACAAAGGACAGCCTTATCGCATCCCTCTCTGGATTGGGAATGCTTCTGAGATAGCATCATTTGCCAGAATGTGTGATTCTGGCCCATGATATAGGGACGCTATGGCCGTTATGGATCCCGAAAAACCGTATCTGCCCAGAACTGAAAACATGATACCAGGTCGAGGCTTTTTCTGAATCAAAGTCCACGACCATAGAAGGCCAACCCTGAAGTTGTGATGTTTCAATCCCTGAGAGTAATCAGATGATATGAGCCCCAGCGTTTCTTGATTTTGCAAACCCTGCTTGATATCAATACAGATAAATGAGCCCTGACTGATGTGCCACAAATGTGCAGTAGAGAGCAGCTGTACCGGGCATGCATGGAACAGAGAGCTCTGAGCGACGTGCTGACGTGCTGACATTACGCCCCAAGGCAGAGAGATCGGACCAGAATGTCACAGAGGGGAGGAGGACAGGGCAGACCCGCCGCCACTCTGAGAAACAGCTCCTCCAACATGTTAACAGCCTGAGCCCATCCCTCTGTCGCCGGGGAAGGGGGGAGGGAGTAGGGACGGCCGGACCATCACACACAGGGTCAGGAGGAGGAAAAGGCAGAAGAGTCGCTGAGCCTGTCTGTCCATCCGCCAATGGGGGAGGGAGTTGGGACGGCCAGAGCAGAGCTAAATCTCACCCATTTTCACTGTCATGCAAAGGGACAACAGCCGGCCCTGTAGAAGAGAAAAAGAGGGAGTGGAGGAGGGCTGAGGGAGAGGGAAGGGGTTGTGGATGAGGTGAGAGGGGAAGGAAAGGTAAGATGAGAGGGGATGGAAGGAAAAGGGAAGAGGATATGAGTGAGTAAGTGGGAAGGGTAAGAAGTTCAGGAGAAGAGAAAAAGAGGGAGTGGAGGAGGGCTAAGGGAGAGGGAAGGGGTTGTGGATGAGGTGAAAGGGGAAGGAAAGGGAAGATGAGAGGAGATGGAAGGAAAAGGGAAGAGGATATGAGTGAGTAAGTGGGAAGGGTAAGAAGTTCAGGAGAAGAGAAAAAGGGAGTGGAGGAGGGCTGAGGGAGAGGGAAGGGGTTGTGGATGAGGTGAGAGGGGAAGGAAAAGGAAGATGAGAGGAGATGGAAGGAAAAGGGAAGAGGATATGAGTGAGTAAGTGGGAAGGGTAAGACGTTGTGGAGAAGAGAGGAGAAGAGAGCGGCTCTGACCAACGTGCCGGTCTGACCGATGGAATCTTGCCTGTTTGAACAGGCCTAATGGCTTGTGGGGATATAAAAGATGGTATTATCGCTCCCAGGTATAAGGCCAGTAAACGAGCAAAAGGTTTTAAATCATAATTTAACTGGAAATTGGTCTGTACGATGCAGCCAGTAGAGGATCTTTCCCAGGTTTGGGCAGAACTGTGATGTAAGCTTTGTTAAAAGTCAGAGGGAAATGCCCTGTTATACATGCATTATTAAAAAATTATGTCAAGCGCCCCACTATATGTGAACCTAGAATTTTATAATATTCTGCTGGTATACCATCTGGCCCTGGTGACTTATTGTTCTTGCTGGTTTTGATGACCCCCAATAGTTCCCCTTCCGTGATTGGTTTGTTCAGAAACTCAAGCTGGGACCTAGATAGATGAGACAAATTTAACTCCCGGCAGAAAGCATCTTCCTCACTTTGTCCACCTTTTCTATTCTCCCCATATAGAGATTTATAGAAAAGACGGAAGGTCTCACAGATGTTCTTAAATGTCGTTACATATATTCCATCCGCAGTTTTCATCCCCCCAAAGAAGGTTTTCCTTCTTTTTATGGCCACCATACAAGCTAAAAGTTTCCCAGATTTGTTACGTACCTAAAAAAGAAATGTTCTGACTGCCTCAGCATCTTTTGGGCCCTCAGATGGAGGTGCGTGTTAAGGGCATTTAGACAGGCCCAATAAGAGGTTTTATGTGCAGGGGATGGGTTTTCAGCCAGTAATTTTTTAGCTTGTCTTAATTGAGATTCTCAAAGTATAATAGTATTATTAAGCTGTTTATTCCTATTGATACTGTATGCGATAATATCTCCTCTCATAACTGCTTTACTGGTTTCTAGAGATGTGAATCGGAACCGGAATCGGTTCCAATTCCGGTTCCGATTCACATTGTTAATTTTTTTTCGTGCGGCCAGATCGCGGTGTTGTTTATTGGCTGCGCCCGAGCCGATAAACAAAAAACCCATCCCAACCTTTTAAAACTGATCCCTTACCTTCCCCCACCCTCCCAAACCCCCCCCAAAAAACTTTTTACAAGTACCTGGTGGTCCAGTGGGAGTCCTGGGAGTGATCTCCCGCTCTCGGGCCGTCGGCTGCCACTAATCAAAATGGCGCCAATGACCCTTTGCCCTTACCATGTGACAGGGTATCCGTGCCATTGGCCGGCCCCTGTCACATGGTAGGAGCACTGGATGGCCCGCGCCATAGATGGCGCCGGCCGTCCAGTGCTCCTACCATTTAAAGGGTCGGGGTGGGTTTAGGGATTGTTTTGGTGTGCCGTTTTTCACGCCTTCCCCCAAAACGATGAGAACCCCATGAACAATTTCGTGGGGTTATCAGCACTATCAGTTTCGGGGAGCCCCCGATTTCTGACGACTTTGAAAATATCGTACGATATTTTCAATCGTCAGAAGCAAGATTCACATCCCTACTGGTTTCCCAGTATAAAGAGGGGTCTTCACAGTGTGGTTTATTATTTCTGGCATAATCTTCCCATTTACCCTGTAAATACTGATGAAATCTTTTGTCAGCGTTTAAATGATTGGGGAATCTCCAATGTTTTGGAAGGGACCTATCAGTAGAGAACCAAATGTTTGCCCAGACTGGCGCATGATCTGCTATTACTATGTCTCCCATATCAGCACTCTCAACTCTTGAAAACAACTTTTCATCCAACAGAACATAATCAATTCTGGACATCGTGCCATGTGCACGGGAGGCATGGGAGTATTGCATTCCCATACGCCCGGATGCAACATGCACCAAATGTCGTGAAGTTTCAAGTTTTCACATAAAAAGTTATCCCTGGTGGGAGCTGTGATTTGTCTAATGTGGCATCAGATACACAGTTTAAGTCTGCCGTAAGTATCAAATCACTCTGTGAGTGGACAAGCAGCATGTTAGTGAGCTGGGTAAAGAAAGCTTGATCATTCACATTTGGGGCATAAACATTGCACAGAGTGATAGTTTTCCCTGCCAAGGTGGACTAGTATTGCCACCCCCCCTTTCTTCCCTTTCGCTGATGAAAAGTAATATGCTGCCGCCTATTCCCTGCAGAGTTTCACACTCTCTTTGTCATCTAGATGTGTCTCCTTTATACAAGCGATATTGGCCCGAAGTCTCTGAAGGTGTTGGAACATCTTTTTCCTTTTAATAGGGGAGCCAAGTCCATCTATGTTCCAAGAAATACATCTATACTTAACCCCCATCATCATGCTAGTGTAATTCACCCTGAAACAACATTAGAAATATATAGTTAGAGGGACCAGACTCCCAGCTGATCTCGCCCCTCCACTTCTCCACCTTAACTCGGTCATTTAGCAGTTTCCCTTGTGCATTAACATACATCGCAGAACAGCACTTAGTCACAATACGTCTTATGTTACCCCGATGTCCCTGCCCTCCCTCCCCCCCCATTTCCCTTAACACAACCTGTAAGACTCATAGAGTCTTTCCGGGAGATCATCTTTAATGTGACTGGGCTGCACAGCCCCCACCCGCCTCTTTTGGTTTCATAACCCCTCGTTGATTGTGGAGCAGTCCCTTAAGTCATTGGTTGAGACCTTCCAAAAATTTTGTGGCTGTAGCCGGTGAATCGTAGGTGGTCCACTTGCCATCATGGTTAACACGCAGCTTTGCTGGGAATTGCAATGAGAAAAGAATGCCCTTTTCCACTAGAGAACCACAAACCGGTATGGATGCCCTACGTAGCACTGCCACTTTTGCTGAGTAGTCAGGGGCAAGTCGGACCGGCATATCTTGAAATTTCAAGTTTTCCTGCCGCCTTGCTGCCTGGAGAATTAATTGTTTATGATGGTAATTCAGGATTTTAGCAATTACTATCCTGGGTCTCAGCTGCCCCCGTGTTCTGGCTCCCAGCCGATGAACTCTTTCTATCTCTAGCACCCTCTTAATGTCGGCAAGGCCCAGGTTATCAGTCAACCAGTCCAGCAAAGTTTTTCTCAGCGAGGCGTCCTCCACCATTTCTGGATTGCCCAGAAATCGGATATTCGATTGCCTGGCCCGGTTCTCTAAATCGTCAAGTTTCTCTGATTGTTCCTGATATGCTTTTTTCTAGTTTGCTTACTTTAGTATTAAGGGCCTCGACCTCATCTTCTAAGGTGGAGGTTCTCCCTTCCACCAAGTCCAGTAAGGGTGCATAATCAGCTATAGCATTTTGCAAAGACGAGATTTGGGCTGAAATACCATCATGTTTGCTGTCAAGTGCCTCGATCACAGCCTCCCATATTTCCTCCGTGGTCGGGTGCAGCTGGGAGTTTTGTTTGGGGCTGTCTCCATTTTGGCCTTCCTTCGCCGCCGCCGCCATCTTCCCTTCCTGCCCACGCGATTTCTTTTCATAAGAACATAAGAAAATGCCATACTGGGTCAGACCAAGGGTCCATCAAGCCCAGCATCCTGTTTCCAACAGTGGCCAATCCAGGCCATAAGAACCTGGCAAGTACCCAAAAACTAAGTCTATTCCATGTTACCATTGCTAATGGCAGTGGCTATTCTCTAAGTGAACTTAATAGCAGGTAATGGACTTCTCCTCCAAGAACTTATCCAATCCTTTTTTAAACACAGCTATACTAACTGCACGAACCACATTCTCTGGCAACAAATTCCAGAGTTTAATTGTGCGTTGAGTAAAAAAGAACTTTCTCCGATTAGTTTTAAATGTGCCCCATGCTAACTTCATGGAGTGTCCCCTAGTCTTTCTACTATCCGAAAGAGTAAATAACCGATTCACATCTACCCGTTCTAGACCTCTCATGATTTTAAACACCTCTATCGTCCTTCCTTGTGATTTTTGCCGGCATCGCAGAAGGGGATTTCTGCATAAAGCTGGTTATCGACATTTGCAGCGTTTGCCCTCTTAGTTTCGGGGGTTCCCTCTTTGTTATATCCGCTAGTTTTAGCCGGAGTGATGTGCAGCCCGGAGCTCAGCAAGAGACGTCCTGCCTCGCTCACCGCATCACGTGATCTCCTAGTTAATGGGTTTTAAAATTTTTATTATATATTTTACTGTTTTCTCTTATGTATTTTTTATTGATCTGTACATTGCTTTTAATTTGTAAAATGTAAGAAAATGTGATTAATTAAGAAATAAATTGAAATTGAATATAAAATAATGAGCAGGTGTAAATATGCACAAGTAAACTGCCAAATCTACATAGTGTAAGTCTCTTATAAAATAATAACTTATATGCATAACTGTTTGCCCCACTCTGGAATGTTCCTAGACTGCCCCTTTTTTACATGCATATGTTTACGCGTGAATCCTATTTACACATTTATATTTGAGCTTTATAAAATAGCATATCCATGGGTACAAAGTATTTTACATGCGTTTCAGCTACTTTTTAGACATATACCCTTTTGAAAATTCACCTTTAAATGCATTGATCTTCAACCTCCATGTCTTCACTATCTTTCTACATTTAAAATACTCTAATTCCAGTCTTGCTTTAGGTTTTATAGCATTTCACTTTCATAAGGCCTGTCATGTGGTCTTTGTCTATACCTATATATATATATCCCACCTTTCTGCTGTCCCTACACTACTGTATACTGTGATGCAAATATAATGAGTATTTATTATAAATGTGATTGTAATTCTCCTTGAGACTAGCTTGGAAAAGGTGGGGTATCAAATTCTTATACATAAATAAATAGCTCCCATTATGTTCTTTGGGAGAAAATGTATTCAAATTATTTTCTTTTCCTCCCATGGAAAATTATGGGATCTGTGCTCTGTCGCCATCTGTCCTTTTTACATTTTCCATATTCCATTCATGGAATGTGAGAGAGGTTTCAGGAAAGAGATCTCTAAGGTACCATTTCAGTAGTTGATTTTACTGCTTTTAAAAAGAGAGTACTGTACAAAGATCATGGTACTTGTCTTTTTAAAAATGATTCCTCCTACACAACCAGCCTAATGCTCTACTAATCACATGTACTTGTAATTTTTTTCATACTTCGTCTACACATTCCCTTTTCTGCACATATACTATCTTTACCCAGACTGTACACATTCAACCATATTCATACTTACACCCATCAATCTTGTCCACATATCACTAAACCTGTCAGAATAGATGCAGCATCTAATATTTAAACAAACCATTTATATATATATATATATATATATATATATATATATATATAGTATCTGAATTCAAAAAAGTCTGTTATTTATACTACTTTCTGAGGATGGAAGAATAGGGTTTCAGCTCTTTGTATATGTCAAGTCCAACTGCGTATATGAAGACCTGCATTTCCCTAAATTGCGCTGAAACAGGAAATGAGCAGGACTTCTTGTGATATAGTTGCTTCTCAGTGTGGGTGATAGATGTGCTGGGCAAGGCCCTGACAGGAGTAGCATACAGTATAGGAAGCCACATTCCTCTATATGAGAACTTGACTATTTAAGATATCCTCTCTGGAGCAGTACAGGGTAGGTTGGGCAGAGATGAACCCCCTTGTATGGGTCAGATAAATCTCCATTTCCCATGACCCGGACCTTGCTGTTCTATAAGCTCAAATGCTGCTTTTCCTCTTGATACTCCATGAGATGTTGGGCAAATCACTTAATCTCCATTGCCTCAGGTACCTGCTTTGATTGTAAGCTTTCTGGGGAAGGGACTTATTTTGTCTGTATGTAATTTGTGGTACAGCTTCCCAGTTTAGTTTGCAGTATAAATGTTAAAAATACATTTTATAAAATATATAAAAACTATCTGGTAGATTTTTAAACCCCTACATGGTTGAATCCAGGAGATATGCGTGTGACTTGGTGCGGTGTGTGCTGCGCGGATTTTAAACCCACACGGGTACGGGCGTATCTCCCACTATGTACACAAATCATAAAAAGCAAAAAAGGGGTGGGGAGTGAGCAGGGTCTGGGTGGGCCGAGCCTGTAAAATGAAGTCAGCGCATAAGTAGTTAAGTGCATGAGTGCGTGCCGGGTTCCCAACCGTGTAACTTTAATTCTGCTATGGGCGGCGTGTGTCATGTAATAAAAAAAAAAAAAAGGCTAATCACTGGGGTTTTAAGGGTCGGGGGTAATAGGGTAAAAGAAAGGCAAGTTAGCTAGGTGGATTAGGAAGTCCTCTCCTTTACAGGGGCGAACTGGGAAAAAGGGCTATTGTGTTGGTGCACGTAGCTACTAAATTTCTCCCCACTTATGCGCGCGAGGTGGCATTTGCTCGCACATGCTCGTCAGTATAAAATCATGTGCACATGTACGTGCGTATAACTGATTTTATAATATGTGTCTATGTGCATGCACCGGCAAATGCGAGCACATGTGCGCTCGCGTGAGGGTCTTAAGATTCACCTTAATGAAAGCAGAAAGGGTTGAATGTTGAATGTTGAATATTGATGTTGGGGTTGTGGCATATGGTGGACTCTTAGTCGAAGTAGCGATGACTCCTCCCACAGGGAGGGGCCCTGTGGGAAACCATAACGATTGGCTAGACTTGAGTAAGCAGACACTGAGGAAAGAAAGTTTTATTGTACTGCTGATGTAAGTTGAATCTTGCTTCAAGGAAGGGATAGTACTGTAGGCCAGTGATATCACAGTAAGCTCATACAGTCTCTATAGATGATGGTCTCACCCGGATGTAGCAAGGTTGGGTAGTGTTCCGCAGTGCGGGATAAGCCGAACCTGAAGGGTGGAATAAGGAGAGCTGGAGCATAGCGATATTCACAGAGTGGCAGTTCTGGTAACTTCCTTGGTAGTAGAATCGAGAGAAGGACCCGGGGTCCGAGGTGCAGGATACCCTGAGCAGGATAGACCCTCGAGGAGCGAGTACCTAGGAGCGCCGAGGGATCCTGAAACAAAGTAGATAGGACCCCCGAGGAGCGGGTGTCCTTAGGTTAGGTAGTTGAACCCCGAAGGGCAGATAGAAGCAAGAGGCCCCCAAGGAGCGGGTACCCAGAGCTCCTGTAGGAGCGAGATACCCCGGAGGGTAGTGAGGAATCCAAGCGAGCAGCTTAGAAGCGGTCAGAGTAGCAAAACCGAAATCCTTGCTAACTCGTTGGAGCGGAGCGGAGGTTTAAATACCCGGTGGGGACGCCCCCGAGATTCCCGCCAAGACGTATTCAAAAGTGTAGGCGGCGTGCGCGCGCGTGCCTAGGAGGCCTCAGGAAGAAGCATGGTGGACGGGGACGCCCAGGCTGTGTCGGAGATGCCGAGGGTTTCAGCAATCTGCACCGGAGGCAGCCATCCTTCCCAGGGAGGAGGAAAAGGGTAGAAGAGAGGTGAGGCAGAGCGGTCGCAGCCGTCTGAGATCGACAGACGCATCAATTGAATGTTTTATATAAGAGAAAAGACTGCTTTGCCAGCTGAGGGGCCAATGCTGATTCCCAATGGGCAAGAGAGCTGTCATTCCATGATATAGAAAAACAATTGTATAGATATAAAAAGATGATTTGTAAAGTTTATATACATGTTGACTTTTCATGCCAGCAAGTCTTCAAGCTCTTTACATTTCGAAGCTATTACAGGTGCTTTTTTTTTTTAACTTAAAGCATTTTTTATATGTATTTTGATGCCGGCCTTTTCTCATTGTATCTTATAGAGCTGAGCTATGTAGGTGTTAGAAAGGATATTTCAATGAGGCAGGGTTGGGACTGAAGTGTGGGCAAGCAGTTGGGGCATTTTTTTTCTCTTAGATTGCACTATTACTCCTTTAGCATGCGCTATACAGTTCCTCCTCACAAAAAATAATAGTAAGCCTCATCTGTATTCCACTGAGAATTAGATCTAATATAACTCCCTCTCTCATTGATTCCATGATCAACAGCTGCATGAAGGAGTCATTGATAGCATCTAGGAACTTTACCTCCCTTGCATGTCCTTGCATGACATTTACCCAATCAATACTTGGATAATTGAAATCTCCCATTATTACTGTGTTCCTCATTTTACTAGCCAGTCTAATCTCTGTTAGCATTTTACCATCTGTTTCCTCATTTTGGCCAGACGGGTGGTAAAATATCCCCACTACTATACTCTTTCCTTTTATCCTTGGTATTTCTATCCACAAGGATTCAAGAGTGCAGTCTGCTTTCTGCCAAACATGTATCCTGTTTGACTCTATGATATATAAACAATCACTTAAATTGCTGGTACAATTCTATAGAACTTAACTAATAATAATAATAATAATAATAATATAGGAGGAGAATATCATAAGGTTCTGCCCCATTTTTTTAATTTTCAGTGCTATTACCTAAGTTATAATCATTATTCGCCTCTTTTCTGATCTTGTTTCAAGTGATCCATTTTTAGAAATTTTATTTGTTATTGCATTAAAATCCACCTAGGAGCATGCAGCCTATTTGCCTACAACCTTTATGACACAATACCACCTGTGCATGAATTTTGACAAACAAACTTAAGCACTTATTTTACCTACGCTGCTTCTTTGATGAGGTCAACATGCTCAGAAAGACTCGCTGCTCGCTGCTATCTGATATCCTTCTTCCTCAGGGATATATGCAAGTGCTGCTTTTGCTCAAATTCAGATTCACATTATAAAATAGGTAATAGCACTGAAAATCCAATAAATGGTGCGGAACCTTATATGATGTTCTCCTTCTATACTCTTATTAATCTAAAAGGAAATTGCTTTGAAGCCAAGAGTTTTGGCCTTTAAGGCTAATTTCTTATTAATATTCCCATATAAATGCCACATCACATTCCAGGGAATTAAATTTATTTTCTTTGATCCTTTGCAGCTGGAAAACTTTCTAACAACTAGGGAGGCTCCTGATTCTGGTACATCAGATTGAGACAGGTTACAAATTTATTCTGATTTGCCTATAATATTTATTTTTTCAGTTCTCTAACTTCCCCCTTATTGTGGACTATTAATATTAATCATGTTAATTCCTTTTTCCTTTATATTATTGTTTCCTATGTTGAGTATACAATGATTGATATGTGCTCTTTATTCAAGGTCTCTTGAATGTATTATTTGAAAAATATAGAAAAGGTATAATTAAAAAAAAAAGAAAAAAACACAAATATGGTAACTTTCAAATGGGCACGCGGGTGCACATATACACATTTATTTATTTATTTATTTTGAATTTTTATATACCGATATTCCTATAAAGAATATAGATCACACCGGTTTACAATGGAACAAAAACTTTCGCTAGGAGGTGATACATTGAACAATGAACATTAACAATTGAACATTTGAAACAATTGGAATCAAGGAACAATAGAAAACCGAGAGCGAAAATAAAATAAAATTGTGTTTAAATAATAAAATAAAATAAAATAAAATGAATAAAGAGACAATATATATAGTACATTATCTAAAACTAGAGAATGTCCTAAGGGGCTGTGAAGAGAGAGTTCAGAAGTCCACTAAAAGTTGGTCAAAGGTCTTGCATTCATGTTTTGGGACCTGCATCAAAGAAGACCTAGGTTTTCAGGGAAAGATTGTTTGAACAGCCAAGTTTTAAGTCTTTCTTGAAGGTTATGAGACAATGTTCTTGATGGAGGTCAGGAGGGAGAGTGTTCCAAAGAGTCGGCCCAGATGTAGACAACGCTCTTTTGCTTAGAGAGGATTTAGTATAGGGGACTTGCAGAGAGCCTTTGTAAGCTCTTCTGATTGGTCTTTCCGAGGAGTGAGCACGGAATTGATAGCATAGTTTGAGAGGGCCGGTGTTGTGAATGTCTTTATGTATCATCATGAGTACTTTGTACGATATCCTGGCTTTGATAGGTAACCAGTGCAGAGACTGCAGAATAGGAGACATATGATCTCTTTTGTTTGAGTTGGGAAGTAATCTCGCTGCAGTATTCTGTACCATCTGCAGAGGTTTTATTATTATCGCAGGGAGACCAAATAAGAGGGAATTGCAATAGTCTAATTTGGTAAGGATTATGGACTGCAGCACAAGTCAGAAATCTCGAAAGTGAAGGAGCGGTTTAAGTTTTTTTAATACTTGTAATTTAAAGAAACATTCTTTTGTAGTGTTTTGGACAAATGATTTAAGATTGAATTGGTTGTCCAGTTGAACTCTTAATCTCTGACATGGGAGGAGTGGTTGATATTAGTTGTGGGTGATTGTGTTGCATTTAAGAGAACCTGGTTTTCATCAGCAGAAATAATGAGAATCTCTGTCTTATTTGTATTGAGGATCAAGTTAAGACTGGTAAGTAGATTGTTAATTGATTGAAGACAGTTGTTCCAGTGGGACCAGGTTTTGTGACGAGAGTCAGTGATCGGTAGAAGTATCTGGGCATCATTGGCATAAAGATAGAAAGTTAATTTTAAGTTGGAAAGTAATTGGCATAGAGGAAGCAGGTAGATGTTAAACAATGTAGGGGAGAGGGCTGAGCCTTGTGGAACTCCTAAGTTTGATCTGATGGGGTGAGAAACCTTATTGTTAATCTTCACTTTGTAAAATCTATTGTCCAGAAAGGATTTAAACCAACTGTGAGCCACTCCTTTAATACCAATGTCAGCTAGACGCTGGAGAAGAATGGAATGATTTACCATGTCAAATGCCGCAGATAGGTCCAGTAGAACTAGTAGGTATGGCTGCTTCTTCTCTAGGTTTAAGAGATGTGCGTTGGCACTGCTCAGAGTCGTGGCAATTTTATAACATGTGCGCACATACATGTGCATATTATAAAATATCCTAGGTGGGCATATCTGTGCACTAATTTTAAGCTTGTGCGCACCCAGCAGCATAAGTCGACTTATGGATGCACAACGGAGGGTATTTTAAAACAGACGCGCATCCAAAGACCCAATTCACCAATTCATCCACCAGTTTGCCCAGTGTTCAGCTAGGTCCTCCTAGCTCCTTGATTCTTTAGCCTGCCGTCCCCCCAGTTATCCCAGACTCCTCAAACCCCTACAGATGCCTGTACTTTTTTTTTTTTAACTTATACCTCCTCCATAACAGAAGTAAAGTTATGTGGCACTGGATCTGGGTGTGCGCCCTGGTGCATCGGTACTTGCACACACATCTCTTGGCCCCACCCTGGAATGCCCACACACTGCCCACACCACGACCCTTTTTCTCTGATGCAAGATATTCCCACATTGGCACGTGTACCCATCTGCCTGCTTTATAAAATTGGGTGGATACATTCTAGTGCTAGATGGTGCCCATCTCCTGATTTTGGTGCACATCCAGCTTTTAAAATTCACCTTAAAGTTTGTATCTGCCTTATTTGCGACTTCCAGGACAAACTTGAAAGGATCAAGAAAAAACAAAAAAGAATTCAGCCACCTCTGTCAAAACAATTAAAGGTAATTGGTAGTCCAGCATCACTTTCAAATAAGCATAAGTGAACCAACTTCAGAAACAACCAAGTATGCCAGAATCCAGTCGACAAAGTTCACAAGCATAGCTCTTAATCTAAGTGCATCTCTATGAGAAGAAAAGGGCTGGACGCCATCTTAAATCTTCCTGATAAAGCATTCACAAACGATGACTTAAACCTAAGAAACCTGAGAATTGCTCATATCAGACCTATTGTGGCACAACATCATATATATATAGTTGAAAACAATCCCAACAAAGATAAATAAAAGGGAAAAAATAATTGTCTTTGTTTTATTATTATTATTATTATTATTATTATTATTATTATTATTATTAGACTAATAACAGTATCGTAGACCAAAGCCAATCAAAGAAATGCTTTGTGTTGGTATTGCAAAGGAAAAAGACCTCAGCAATTTCAGAATATCAAGATTGTGGGATTTGTACAGTGTCTTCAAGTATTTCTATCTATTTTTTCCTAAATTCACTTATTTGTTTCATTGGGATTAAAAACTGGACATAACTTTCACAGTGTAATCTCAGATTAACTGAGAATAAGAACGCAAAGCAAATAACTTGGAATATATCAGAGAAAGTTTCTTCTGCATGATGCTTCTTTGGAGGAATAGTCATTAAACAGCAGAATTTTAACACCTTCATACTCCAAAGTACTTTTTGCACGATGTGCTCTGAGGAGATAGGAGGAGATGACCTTTTGTGGATTGCAAACTGGTTAAAAGACAGGAAATAGAGAGTAGGATTTAATAGACTTTTTTTTCCCCAGTGCCTCGGTATCTGTACTTGGACCGGTGCTTTTTAATATATTTATAAATGATCTGGAAAGGAATATGACAAGTGAGGGGCTTAAATTTGTTGATGACACAAAATTATTCAGAGTAGTTAAATCACAAGCAGATTGTGATAAATTGGGCTTCCAAATGGTAGATGAAATTTAATGTGGACAAGTTCAAGGTGCTGCATATAGGGAAAAATAACCCATGCAGTAGCTACACAAGGTTAGGTTCCATTTTAGGAGTTACCACCCAGGAAAAAGATCTGGGCATCATAGTTGATACTGCTTTGAAATCCTCGACTCAGTGTGTTGTGACGATCAAATAAGCAAACAGAATTTTAGGAATTATTAGGAAGGGAATGGCAAATAAAACGGAGGATATCATAATGCCTCTATATTGCTCAATAGTATACTGCATTTTTAATACTGTGTGTAGTTCTGGTCGCCGCATCTGAAAAAAGATATAGTTGCACAGGAGAAAGTAAAGAGAAGGGTGACTGAAATGATAAAGGGCATGGAACGGCTCTCCTAGGAGGAAAGGCTAAAGAGGTTAGGGCTGTTCAGCTTGGCCGAAGGGAAAGATGATAGAGGTCTACAAAATCATGAATGGACTTGAACGGGTAAATGTGAAACATTTATTTACTCTTTCGGATAATAGAAGGACTAGGGGGCACACCATGAAGTTAGCAAGTAGCATACCTAAAAGAAATTGGAGAAAATCCTTTTTCACTCAATGCACAACTAAGCTCTGTAATTCATTGCCAGAGAATTTGGTTAAGGCAGTTAGTCCATAATCTGCTATTAATCAATAGGGAATAGCCACTACTTGTTGCTGCCATTAGTAGCATGGGATCTATTTAATATTTGGATACTTGTCCACTTGGATTGGATTGGCCACTGTTGGAGACAGGATGCTGGGCTTGATGGCCCTTGCTCTGACCCAGTATGGCATATTTATGACCTTATGTTCTACCCTGGCATGTGGATTCTCCAAAAGGCAGGAAGATAGACCTACAGAGCCCAAGGTGTAGGGGGAAAAAAATCTCTTCTCTTGGTGTACTTGCTGTTAAATATGTGTAGGTGCTGAAAAAATCATCTAGACTTTGTGGCTGAGAGTTCCAGAATTAAAGTTTACTACAGATATTCATAAACAATTAACTGGCAGTATACACAGTTGATTGTGGTCACATTCAAGTTCCAACTTAATATCCACTTTTCTCTCTTCATTTCTGTGCAAATATCCCACAGTATTGAGTCCCAGATAGCCTCATCCTCCAGGGTTTGGAACAAGAAAACTGCCAAGTCTGCTAGCGCATGGTGCAGTAACTATATTTATAGCGAAATCATAAATCCTACGGCATGCCACATTTCCTTATTATGGGCGTTATTCATGCAAAATTTATAGCATTTTGATGAATCTAGGGGTTAATTTAAATTAGTGCTCATAGGCCTGTTTAAACAGCCATGTTTTCAAATTTTTCTTTAAACCCCAAAAGATTCTTTGCAGTCTTAGTTCACAAGGTAGAGAGCTCTATAAGTTAGGTCCTGCAATCGATTTAGCTCTTTCCCTTACCTCATTTAATGTGCAGTTCATACAGAAGGAATATTTAAAAGACCTTTATTCACAGATCTTACATTTTGTTGCAGGGTGTAAAGGTGCAGAGAGGCATTCAACCATTCTGTTTTTTTCATTATTGATGGATTTATGTAATAGACATAGCACTTTCTGAATTTTACAGGTAACCAATGATGAGCTATAAGTGTTGGAGTGATATGATCATATTTTCTGTTCCCCATCAGGGCCCTGGCTGTGGCATTTAGCAATAACTGTATTGGTCTTATTGTGTTGCGGGCAAAACAAGTTAAGAGCATTACAGAAATCTGGATTGGAAAATATCATTGTTTGAAGTACTGAGCGAAAATCTTCATAATTAAGTAGAGGTTTCAGACGCTTTAAAATATGTAATTTATTATAACCATCTCTAATTTTGTGACTAATATGCTTCTTCATATTAAGATCACCATAAATTATTATACCCAGATTATGTGCATGGTTGGTCAATTCTATTTGCATGGATTCTGTTTTTACATAAATAGGCGCTTTTGATAATAATTTTCTGTTTAACGGTATAATTTACATTCTTTGATTGTTTAAAACCAGGTTCATATGAATCAATAATTGTTGGATTGCTGATATATAAACCTCTACCAGGTTCAAAGTATGTTCTATGGAATTTTCAATCAGAACTAAAAATTGCATGTCATCTGCGTATATATTTATTTATTTATTTATTTAATTCTTTTATATACCGACCTTCATGACAGGTGTCATATCAAATCGGTTTACATGTAACAAGGGGTAAACATTCTTATCAGCCATTTAACAGTAAAATAATCAGAGGAGGTAATAAAGTTACATATAACAAGGAGATCGAACTTGGGAAAAGAAGAAAGAGAAGGACAGAGGGATAACCATTGTGATAAAAGGGTATCGCTAAGTAAGTTGTCCAGTAGGCTTGAGATGTGGAGTTCTGAAATTGAATAGATTAAGGGAAAGCTTGGCTGAATAGCCAGGTTTTAAGTCTTTTTCGAAATGTTTGTAGGCAGGGTTCCTGTCTGAGGTCAGGAGGTAAATTGTTCCAAATAGTGGGTCCCGCTATAGAGAATGCTCTTTCTTTGGTTGCGGTGTGGCGTGAAGTTTTGTTAGGAGGTACATGGAGAGATCCTTTATATGATTCTCTGATGGGCCTGGAGGAGGAGTGAAGTTTGAGGGGGAATTGGAGGTCCAACGGTAGTTGCTTGTGGATCGTTTTGTGGATTATGGTAAGGGATTTATGTAAGATTTGATAATTTATTGGCAGCCAATGTAGGTTCTTTAAGATGGGGGAGATGTGATCTCTGCGGTTTGTATTGGACAAGACTCTAGCTGCTGCATTCTGGAGCATCTGTAATGGTTTTGTGGATGAGAATGGAAGCCCCAGAAGAAGAGTGTTGCAGTAGTCAATCTTGGCAAAGAGCGTGGCTTGGAGGACAGTCCTGAAGTCATGGAAAAACAGTAGGGGTTTAAGCCTTTTTAGGACTTGCAGTTTGTAGAAGCCTTCCTTTGTTGTGTTGTTAATGTGTTTCTTTAAATTTAAGCGATTGTCAAGGATTACTCCGAGGTCTCTAGCATGAGAAATTTGGGCTGTAAGAGGGGGCTGAAGCGAGGAGTCATGATGGTCGGTTGAAATAATGAGCAGTTCGGTTTTGGACGTATTTAGGACTAAATTCAAATTGTTGAGAAGTTGGTTAATGGATTGAAGGCAATTTTCCCAGTAAAGGAGGGTCTTTGATAGTGATTCTTTTATGGGGATTAAAATCTGCACATCGTCTGCATAGAGATAATGTGTTAATCTTAGGTTAGTAAGCAATTGACAGAGGGGGAGGAGGTAGATGTTAAAAAGGGTGGGGGATAAGGAGGATCCTTGAGGAACCTTATATAGTAGTTAGTGCCTAATCCTGATAGTAACTTGCATAGTGGTAGCATATAAATGTTAAAAAGGGTCACTGATAAGGATGACCTTGTGGTACCCCTGAGTCCATGTCACTTTTTTCTGATAGGGAATTACCAATTACCAATCTTCACCTGAAAGGAACGGTCCTTTAAATATGAAGTAAACCACTGAAGGGTTTTACCACTGAGTCCAATTTCAGATAACCTATGGATTATAAGGACATGATCCACGGTGACAAATGCGGCAGACAGATCAAGTAAGATTAGCAAATATGATTGTAATCAGCACTTACCAATGAATTATAAACTTTTAAAACTCCCACTGAAGCCAAAGACAATTTCTCTTAATTACAAGAAATATTTGTATATAGTGGAAGAACTGTTCATAAAACCCGTGCTTTCACTTAAATATTGTATGCCTCGAGTTAGTTGTAATCATTACAGTCCACCTCATGTAGATAAAGGTGAACCGGTAGATTAGTATATTTGGATTTTCAGAAGGCATTTGACAAAGTTCCACATGAGAGGCTTCTAGGAAAAGTAAAAGTCATGGGATAGGTGGCGATGTCCTTTCATGGATTACAAACTGGCTAAAAGACAGGAAACAGAGAGTAGGATTAAATCGACAATTTTCTCAGTGGAAGGGAGTGGACAGTGGAGTGCCTTAGAGATCTGTATTGGGACCTGTACTTTTCAATATATTTATAAATGATCTGGAAAGAAAAACAACAAGTGAGGTAATCAAATTTGCAGATGATACATAATTGTTCAGAGTAGTTAAATGACAAGCAGATTGTGATAAATTGCAGGAAGACCTTCTGAGACTGGAAAATCGGGCATCCAAATGGCAGATGAAATTTAAGTGGATAAGTGAAAGGTGATGCATATAGGGAAAAATAATCCATGCTATAGTTACACAATGTTAGGTTCCATATTGGGTGCTACTACCCAAGAAAGAGATCTAGGCGTCATAGTGGATAATACATTGAAATCGTCGGTTCAATGTGCTGCAGCAGTCAAAAAGTCAAACAGAATGTTGGGAATTATTAGAAAGGGAATGGTGAATAAAACGGAAAATGTCAAATACCTCTGTATCGCTCCATGGTGAGACCGCACCTTGAATACGGTGTACAATTCTGGTCGCCGCATCTAAAAAAAGATATAGTTGCGATGGAGAAGGAACAGAGAAGGGCAACCAAAATGATAAAGGGAATGGAACAGCTCCTCTGTGAGGAAAGACTAAAGAGGTTAGGACTTTTTAGCTTGGAAAAGAAACGGCTGATGGGGGATATGTTAGAGGTGTTTAAAATCATGAGAGGTCTAGAATGGGTTAATGTGAATCAGTTATTTACTCTTTCGGATAATAGAAAGACTAGGGGGTACTCCATGAAGTTAGCATGTGGCACATTTAAAACCAATCGGAGAAAGTTCTTTTATACTCAACACACAATTAAACTCTGGAATTTGTTGCCAGAGGATGTGGTTAGTGCAGTTAGTGTAGCTGTGTTTAAAAAAAGACTGGATAAGTTCTATTACCTGCTATTAATTAAGTTGACTTAGAAAATAGCCACTGCTATTACTAGCAACAGTAGCGTGGAATAGACTTAGTTTTTGGGTACTTGCCAGGTTCTTATGGCCTGGATTGGCCACTGTTGGAAACAGGATGCTGGGCTTGATGGACCCTTGGTCTGACCCAGTATGGCATGTTCTTATCACCATTCCCTTTTTTTGTTTCTTTTTTGAAAAAATGTGGTTAAAATAGAGAGACTCTTATTCTCCTTTGTTATTGCCCTTCGATGAACATATTCAGCTGTTGAATCGGCCTGACATAGCGCTATGTTTTGCCCATTGCTGCATCAGGGGCCTCTGACAAAGGGGATAATTTATCAAAGTGCTATATGGCTTTTTCGCAAGCAAAAAACGCCTTTAACGCATACGAAAGCACCATAATGTTTGGTGTGATGCAAATGAGAAAAAGGGGCAGGAATTTTGGCCAAGTGGGCTCATAGTTTTGCAAAGCCATATTGCATGGCTTTAACTACACCTTTTTCATTTGTGTAAAGCTGTGTGATAGAGCTTTATGGGGGGGGAGAGAGAAAGAGAGAGAGAGAGAGAGCGCACCTAGCCATAATGCCCTCACGCTAGATAGGTATTTATATCTGTATGGGAGGCCCTCCTAGTTACTGGAGGTGAGGTTTAGGTATTAGTGTAGGGGTTAGGGGCCACTTTGACATTCAAAGTGAGACGTACGAACAGAACAGTGCTCTCTTGTGAAGATTTGATGACCTTCGGAGTGAGGAAACTCACACAAAGATGAGATTTGTACAATTTTCTCTCAACCTAGCTTGATGGACTATGTCAGGCCGATTCAGCAGTTGAATAAGTTTATCGAAGGGCATTAACAAAATGGAGTAAGATTATTGCTATTTAACTGCATTTTTTAAAAAAATAAACAAAAAAGAGAGTAGGAGTGGTACAAAAAAAAGGATTGATGATATGGGGTGGACTGTAATGATTACAACTAATCCGAGGCATACAATATTTAAGTGAAAGCACAGATTTTATGAACAGTCCTTCCACTATATAGAAATATTTCTTTTAATAAAAGAAATTGTCTTTGGCTTCAGTGGGAGTTGAAAGAGTTTATAATTTATTGGTGAGTGCTGATTAGTTTCTTCATTTGATTACACTTCGCAATATAGTGACTTGAAAATTCTTGGAGTGATTGTATAATTTTGTGACATTGTTTTTCTTTCCACAAGTCGCAGGAAATTAATAAGTACAGAAGATTCCTAAGTCCAGTTCTGTTTAATATTGAGACAGTGAATGACAGAGGTAGGCTTGCTGTCTGATTACCTTAACAGGAAATGATAAAATAATTGATAACTAAAGGTTGTTTTGTCTCATATAAAAAGTAGCCACATTAAATTACAGGACAACAAATATCAAAATCTTGTATTTAAAATCTTGTCATTGTAAACTCTTCTTCACATCGTGTGTTTGGACATTTTTTCCAAGACTGTTACATCAAATACTTCCCATGTACTCATCACTTTACATTATAATGTTCTTAAGTTCTTACTGTGTTTCTGACAGTTTACGTTTGAGGACAGTGAAGTGAATTAAATTATTTAATGTCACACATTGAATGATGGAAGACAATATGAAGTGAGACTTCCGCCATTAACCACACTATCAACCCTGCCATATTATGCAGATTTTGCAGTATCAGTGTTATTCTCTTATAAAATTTGTATCTTATTATGTCCAGTTTGTTGAACTGTTTCCTACGTTTAAGAATGTCAGGCTATTTCAATCAATTCACACTTTGATAGCATAACCAATTGACTGACTTGTTTAATATCATGTTTGCAATTTTTTTTGTGCAGTTCAGTAGAACAGTCTTATCATTAACAAAGGTAATGAGCCCAGGCATTTCTCTCTTCTGCTATTATGGTATGAGCTTGCACTTTGTGTTGTCCTAAAAGGGAATTGTGCCTTGGGCAGTATCTACACAGCCTAAAGGACTCATTAACTCCTAAACTGGCACATGACTATGAGTTTGGTCTGCAAGTTTTCAAGAAGATAGAGTAGAGAATTTTATCAGTGTTTATGACTTGAATTCAAATGATACCTTGGCAACTATGGCCTGAAACAGACAGATGCAGGGTACACCTATAGACCTTGGTGGAGGACAAGAATGTTATAGTAGTGAAAATTAGAAAGCTTTTGGAAAGTAAAATTATAACATGATATGGATATCAGTATGGCTCTGATTTAACTGTTTGCAAACATCCAACATGTATATTATTATTGAATTCCCTTTTCAAGCTAGGTTGATCCAGCTCTGCTTTTACCCCACTGCATTTTATTTTCCTTGGAAATTTCTCAGAATTTATTAAAATGAACAAAAATGGGAAAAAATTAGAGGAAAATTGTCATTTTTCCCCACTGATTTTCTCCCATTTTTGTCATAATAAACACTGATAAATTCTCAGGAAAAAATAAAAGAAAAACTGAAAATGAAAGTCCCTAAGATTGTCTTACTTTTTATAAGGAAATCAGAATTACAAGTCTATTGTGAAGTAAAAGCAGGATAGGATCTACCTATTTTGAAAAATGAAGCCAGTTGGTAACACTGCCACCATCTTTCCAACCCCTATCTCCTCTGCCTTCTCAGGAGCCCCTGCTTCAGTTGCTTCTTAGTGTAACCCTTTTTCAGTGGAAATTACTGACTCCTGAAGGTACAGAAAAATATTTATATCAGGGGGCTATCTTCTTATGCCACTTCCCCAATTTTAACAAGTCCCAAGGAGTGGATTCTTCCTATAGGGGAAGGCTTAACCTTCTGGATTCCAAGTAGTGAACTGGAAATCTCTTTTAGGTGTGTTACTGTTCCTTTTGGTGATGTTAGTGCTAGAGAAACAATGAAGACACAATGGACCTCATTTTCCAATATCGCATGCGATACCAAAAAGGGGTGTACCTTATGCTAATAAGCATGTGTATTGCAAAATCAGCTATGCAGGCTGTTATCACAAGTTGCACTATTAGCTATATTGTGGTTCCAGACAGGCCTGTTTCAGTATGGAGAGAGAGAGAGAGAGAGAGAGAGAGAGAGAGAGAGAGAGAGAGAGAGAGAGAGAGAGAGAGAGAGAGAGAGAGAGAGAGAGAGAGAGAGAGAGAGAGAGAGAGAGAGAGAGAGAGAGAGAGACTCCTCCCTAGACAGGTATTTGTATCCCTATGGGAGGCCCACCTAGTAACTCGAGGTGAGAGACGTACGAACAGAACAGTGGTCTCTTGTGAAGATTTGATGACCCTCGGAGTGAGGAAACTCACTCCAAGATGAGATTTGGGCAAGGTTCTCTCAACCTAGCTTGATGGACACTCTACCTGGGCAACAACAAGCTAGGTTGAGAGAACCTTGCCCAAATCTCATCTTGGAGTGAGTTTCCTCACTCCGAGGGTCATCAAATCTTCACAAGAGACCACTGTTCTGTTCGTACGTCTCTCACCTCGAGTTACTAGGTGGGCCTCCCATAGGGATACAAATACCTGTCTAGGGAGGAGGCACTATAGCAAGGTTCTTTCTCTCTCTCTCTCCTCTGAAACAGGCCTGTCTGGCTGTTTCACAGCACACAATAAATCCTCCCTACTTTACATTTACTCCACCCCCTAAATACAAAATTAAAAATTTGCAAATCACGTTAACGGCTGTTAGCACGATTTGCGGAATTATCACCCATGGTAACTCCTTGGAAAATGATCCCCAATGTGGGTGTTCAAAAATAAACTTTACTTTGATTTAGCAGAATTAAAATAAATGCCCAATCAATATGTTACTTGATTCTTCACATCTATGTTCCCTGTGTGCTTACAAGCTGGACTTCTCTCCTTTTTCCTCTGTGCTGGTGTCATTTTTAGTACACCCTGGTAGACATTCACCCATTAATAGTCTGAGGGGCAAGGGCCCCAGCTGGGAAGAGAAACCTATTGAGGGGATCCCCTTTCTCCTGAAAATGTATCGTACCTGGAGTCCACCAGAGTCTCAGGGTGGTGAGCTGGTTGGGGTCTCCAATTTGATCTTGAACTCTTCTCTTCTGGACTCCTTCTTTAGCTGACCTCTTAGGAGAGAAGGCCCTTTTCTGGATACCAGCAAGTCTCTTTGCAGCCCAGCCACACAGTGAGTAGGGGTAGTACAAAAAAACCTCCTTACTAAAATGCAACTCTCAAAAATTCAAGAAACTTCACCACTGGGTGAGGCATCACTGTAGCCCTCTCATTAGCTAAAAAGGAATAAACAGGTCTACTCTCTCCTGCCCTGTGGTTGCGGGGCTTGCCTTACCAGCACGAACAGAATTTACCCGGGCACTACCAAACTTGAGAAAAGCTTCTTGCTAAAGTCCTCTCTACTCCAAGGAAGGGATAGCCCTTACCAGGCAAGGAGGTGCCCTGGAACAGAGCAGTTTTCCAACCAAAAACACAGATCCTCTCTCAACAAAACCTTCTGAGTGAGGAAACTCACCCAAAGATGAGATTTTTGCAGTGTTCTCTCAACCTTGCTTGATGGACTCTCTATCTGGGTAACATCAAGCTAGGTTGAGAGAACATTGCACAAATCTCATCTTTTGGTGAGTTTCCTCACTCAGAAGGTCATCACATCCTCACAAGAGAGCACTGTTCTGTTCGTATGTGTGGCCCCTAACCCCTACACTCCTACACTCCTACCTAAACCTCACCTCAAGTAACTAGGTGGGCCTCATATAGAGGTATAAATATCTACCTAGTATGAGGCCTTTATAGTTAGGTGATCTCTCTCTCTCTCTCTTTATCTCTCTCTCTCTCTCCCTCTCCCCCCAGTGGTTGTAGGTAGGAATTACAGCAATTCTAGCACTTATCACAAAGTGCAAAAAAGTTATCGCAATTTGCAGTAATACCTATGCAAAGCGCTAAGATAGCACACTTTGCGATAAACAGCCTATTACGATAAAACATGCTCCTTTTCCTATTGCATGCAATATTTAGTGCATTTTGATAAATCCAGGCCATAGAGAGAGAGACAGGAATACTTAGAAAGAAACAAAAAATAAAAAAGCTTAATATTTGGAGTCTGATTTGACAGAGGTGAAAAAGGTTAATTATGAAAAAGCTTTTACTGTAAACATAGAAGAGGTTCAAGGAGTTCCATTGTATTCCAGATAAAAATTGCTTGTGCTATTTTCATAAGCCTTTTTTCAATAAACTCAAAATGGGGAAATCTTTTAGGCAGTGAAGTCTACTGAGTTACTGATCTTTGCAGGAGAGCAGGGAAAATGTCAAGTTTCAATCATGTAGTTCTTGGAAAAGTAAATAAAAGAATCTCCATTACTTTTGCCACTGATTACATAGTAACATAGTAAAATACTAAATGATGGCAGATAAAGACCAAATGGTCCATCCAATCTGCCCAGCAAGTTGTTCAAGGTAGTAACTACTGCTCTGTGCAGGTTACCCCCTTGCCTTCTTGTTAAGGGTTTTAAGTGTCGCTCCCTACAGGTTACACCCTTGCCGCCATGTTCAGAGTTGTAACTGTCACTCTGTGCAGGTTACTCACATTCAAAAAAATTACTTGTTTAATTTACACTTGCAAAAGGTAATGCTTTGTGTAATCGGTTACTTAAACATGTAATCAAATTATAAATTAATAGTAACTTAGAAGTGATAAAAGATTTGAGTACCAGAACCCAAAGTTGTCCTTTTATCTATCTTTTAGTAGCCAAATCTCCACACAAGAAGTTGGCAATGTTTCATGCCTCATCGGTTCCAGTCAGGCAGCCTGCAGGCAGCATGGTGGAGGCAAGGCTGGTGCGTCTCAATAGGTGAACTAGGCGGTCACCTAGCGCACCAGCCATTAGGGGGTGGCAAAGAGCAGCTATATAGGTCCACGAGCGGAGCCCATTCCACTCACGGCCAAGAGGAGTACATAAGATAAGAACATAAGATATGCTATACTGAGCCAGACCAAGGGTCCATCAAACCCAGTATCTTGTTTGAAGGGTTAGTGTTATCTTGTTCTGTATTTTTGGGGCATGGCAACTGAATGCACAAAATCTCATGCAGGCTAATGTTGCCAAAGCTAGAGAAGGAAAGATAGGAGGGCCATTTGGGAGGATCAACGCTCCCTTGTGGGAGTGTAGGAGAACAGAAGCTGGGAGAGATAATCACGGGTCTGGTTATTCACTCACTTAAAGACAAAGCAGAGTTATGAATTCTATCCTATTTTTGATTGGTAGCCAAGTAACTGACATCGGATTGGCCTTACATGGTCTGTTGATTTGGCCCCTACCAGAAGTCTAGCAGCTGCACTCTACTTGGAGGTATTTGAGGTTGTATTGTGTGATAAATAGAGGGTTAAAGTAGTTTATACAATTAGTGATCAACACAAGTATTACGGGTTGTGTTTCTTAAAGAAATTTTCTTATTAAAAAAGATGTTAGAGAGATACTATTCCTCAGACGAAAATACATTTTTTTCCTCAAAATTAAACAAGTAACTGCAATGAGAGTCTGATTAACTGTTTTATGAAGGGCTTTCTCTTTCAGCATATACCGTATTTTCCGGCGTATAAGACGACTGGGCGTATAAGACGACCCCCCCTTTTTTATACATATTTTTTAAGAAAAAAAATAATTTTACACTCAAACAGGAGCAACCCTATCTATGAAAAGGCAACACTACAAATACCATATATCAGGCCCTAAAAACCAATATACCTCTTATTAGGAAAACAGAACTAGCAAGCAGCTAAGGAAAACAGAACTAGCAAGCAGCTATAGATCCCCACACATAAATAATTGTAAAACTATACTAATAAGCAGAATAAATGTTTCAAAACAGCTATGAACAGAATAACATCCAACAATTAAAAACTCATAAAAACTATTAAACATTCTCCAAACACCAATAAAATATTTCACAAAAGAGCAGACATCACATAATATTAAATAATTAAAATGGCAGTCAATCAAGAAAAATAAACTTAAAAAGCCACCTTTCCTTACCCCCTCCAGCAGCTCTCCTATTCCTCTTCCTCTTCCTTAGGGCCCATGTCTCTCATACACACACACCATACCAGTCATGCCCCCATGACCAGTTTCTGTCTCTCACACACCAATCATTTCCCAAACAGTCTTTGACACACACACCAGACACCTTCCTGAACAGTTTCTCTCATGCCATACACACACACAGGCTTCCCACTCCCGTGTTCTGCTTACCGTACATATACGGGCTTCTCACTCTCATAATCACTTTCTCTGTCTCACACACACACACCAGTCTCTCTCTCATTTCCATGCTCACTCTCCACGTGCACAGGCTTCTCATTCCCTGAATCACATTCTTTCTCTCACATTCACACACACCAGTCTCTTTCTCTCACACACACCGTCACCTTATCAACCAGTCTCTCTCTCATGCACGCGCACACACACACACACAGCCAGCCCTCCCGCTTCCATGCTCTCTCTCACATAATCAGGCTTCTTACTCCCATGCTTTCTCACATACCCAGATTTCTCACTTCCATGCTTTTTCTCTCTCTCACACTCACATACACATCAGTCATCTCTCTGAGCAGTCACTTTCATTGTCTCTCACACACGAGCTCGCTGACCAGTTTCTCTCAATCACACACATGCTCTCAATCAAATGCATTCTCTCACTTACACACAGGCAGGCTGGCTGCTTCTCTCTCTCTCTCACTCACTTACTTCCACTCCCCCCCCCCCCCCCGAGCACAAATAGTAGCTGCAGCAGCTTCCTCCTCCAGCCTCCGCAGGCCAAGAAAGAAGAAATCCATCGGCCGCGGGAGGCTCATGCTGCTGTCTCCTTTCCCGATTACCAGCTCCTTCGACTGCTCGGGGCCGTTCTTGCTGTCACGCGGCACGGCTCTTTCTTCCCACGCATCACTTCCTGTTCCGGTTCAAAGGGGGGGGGGGCGGGAAGAAGAAAAGGGCAGCCGCGGATGCCACAGCTTTTTTTTTTGCACCGCTGCCGTTCCCGCTGGGCTTGAACGTGCTGATAGCCCAGCGGCAACGGCAGTGCGGTGCGCGGGAAGGAGAAAGCCGTGCCGAATGAAAAAATTGCAGCGGCGACAGCAGGAACGGCCCCGAGCAGTCGAAGGAGCTGGTAATCGGGAAAGGAGCCAGCAGCATGAGCCTCCCGCGGCCGATGGGTTTCTTCTTTCTTGGCCTGCGGGGGCTGGAGGAGGAGGAAGCTGCTGCAGCTACTATTTGTGCTCGGGGGGGGGGGGGGGGTGAAAGAGAGAGAGAGACAGCCAGCCTGTGTGTAAGTGAGAGAATGCATTTGATTGAGAGCATGTGTGTGTGATTGAGAGAAACTGGTAAGAGAGCAGGTGTGCCCTATATGATGATACCCGGCGTATAAGATGACCCCCGACTTTTGAGAAGATTTTCTTGGGTTAAAAAGTCGTCTTATACGCCGGAAAATACGGTATATATTTTATGTTTCTGTTTTAGCATACACAAAGTGGCAGGGATGGTAACTTTCAAACCAGCACTTGGGCGCACATTTGAGTGCGTGCGATGGCCTGTGCCCGGGGACGCAGCTATTTTATAACTTGTGCATGTATATGCGTGCGTGTTATAAAATAGCCTGGCTATGTGCACATGTGCGCCAAATGTTAGGTGGGCGTGCGCAGGGGCACACAAATCCCACTTCTACCTTGTAAATCGGGGGATTTTAAAAGGGGTGCAGCCCATGCCATTCCCAGTTTACCAGATTGTCCACCAGTTTACCCAGTTAACACCTAGGTCCTCCAACCCCACCTAGTTTGATAGACTACACTCCCACCCAGTTACCTGAGACCCTGTAAACACCTCAGAAATGGTTCGCCGCTTTCCTTTCAGTGACAAATGCTTCATGGGGTGGGTGGTCAGGGGGTGTCACTTGATAAGTCTTGATGTCGCTCTCCTCTCTAGTTAGTGTAAATCAATAAAGCACTGTCCAAGTCGATTAGTTTTCTTCAAAACCAATCTGCTGTATCGTCACAGCACTGTATGACATTGGCTTGTGGTTTTACAATCAAGATTTCTTTGATCCTGAGGTTTAGATCATTGCAATCCTTCTCTGCACATTATCTAACAACTAACTTCTATATGATATCCCTATGTTAACAAGATTTTGAACCTTTTTGAAACCCTTGTTATCCTCCTTAACCTTGTAACCTTTGTATTTTGTAAACCGTTATGATGGCGAAACCGAATGACGGTATATAAAACTTGATAAATAAATAAATAAATAATTCATTAGCTGATACAGTCAATTCAGTTCTTT